>NC_041382.1:275659753-275723401 GCF_002162155.2 Triticum dicoccoides | reverse complement strand
GGCCTCACCACGCCGCCCGCACCGGCAACGGTCGCCGGCGCTGGGACACGCGTCGTCCCCTTTCCCCCTGGTCGCGCACTAGGTGCCCGCGCCTGCACCACCGGTGCGAAGCCCCGGTTAGCTCCGCGCCCACGCCCGCTAAGGAGCACCCTTTAGGCCCCTGTGTGCATATGACAGTGGTGCCCCACCCATAGAACGATTTATAAAAAATAAAAAATAATAAAATAATATATTAAATAATTAATTAATTATGCTTAATTAACCTAATTAACTAGTGTTAATTAATTAAACAGTAATTAGATTAGTTAAACCCTAATTAGATTAAACAGTTAATGACATGTGGGACCCACACGTCAGTTTGACCAGTCAACACCTCAGTTGATTGATGACATCATGCTGATGCAATAATACTATTTTTGAATTTAATTAATAATTAATAAATTAGAAAATGATTTGAAACATTAAAAATTAATATAAAATAATCCGTAATTCGGATGAAAATACTTTGTACATGAAAGTTTCTTAGAATTTCGAGATGAATCCGGATACGCAGTCCGTTCACCCACTACACATACCTAGCATAGCGAACACACAACTTTCCCCCTTCGGTTCATCTGTTTGAAAACGCGAAACACTGGGAATATTTCCCGGATGTTTCCCCCCTTCGCCGGTATTGCCTATCCCTACGTTAGTTCACCTCTAGCACAATGTATTGTCGTGTCTTTCTTTGTGTTACATTTGATTGCTCTGTTATTTATTGTGTTCCCCCTCCATTACTTATTTCTGGTAGACTCCGAGACTACTGCCGGTTTCCGTGTGTTCGACTACATTGAAGATGACCCCTCCTTCTTGCCAGAGCAACCAGGAAAGCACCCCCCTGGTCACCAGATATCGCCTATTCTTCTCTCTACTGCTTGCATTAGAGTAGTGTAGCATGTTACTGTTTCCGTTAATCCTACCCTGATGCATAGCCTGTCTTTGCTACTACTGTTGTTACCTTTACCTGCAATCCTAAATGCTTAGTATATAGTTTGCTAGTATTCCATCAATGGCCCTACATTCTTGTTCGTCTGCCATGCTATACTATCGGGCCATGATCACTTGGGAGGTGATCACGGGTTTATACTTATATACATGATATATCATACTTGTGGTAACTAAAGTCGTGTCGGCTCGTAGAGTACCCGCATGTGATTCCGACGTGGGGGCTGGAAGGACAAGTGGTTCCATCCAGGTAGTGGTGGGCTTGGGTTCCCGACGGCCCCCGACTGTTACTTTGTGGCAGAGCAACAGGGCAGGTGGAGACCACCTAGGTGGGCGGTGGGCCTAGCCCTGGTCGGCGTTCGCGTTTACTTCAAAATAACACGCTTAACGAGATCTTGGTATTTGATCTGAGTCTGGCCACTAGCCTATACGCACTAACCAACTATGCGGGAACAGTTATAGGCACTCGACGTCGTGGTATCAGCCAAAGCCTTCTTCATGTCAGCGACTGAGCGGTGCGCGCCGGGTTGGACCGCGTAACGTAACTTCCATGGAAATGGAGGTTGCAAGGTCTGCTCACCGGCCGCCCTCGCAACATGCAGGTGTGCAATGCGTCCAGACCCCTGCGCGTATAGGATTTAGACCGGCGTGCTGACATCTCTGTTTTGCCTAGGTGTGTGTCGGTGTCAAAACCGGCGGATCTCAGGTAGGGGCTCCCGAACTATGCGTCTAGGTCGGATGGTAATAGGAGGCAGGGTTCACGATGTTTTACTCAGGTTCGGGCCCTCTTGATGGAGGTAAAACCCTACATCCTGCTTGATTAATATTGATGATATGGGTAGTACAAGAGTAGATCTACCACGAGATCGGAGAGGCTAAACCCTAGAAGCTAGCCTATGGTATGATTTTTGTTCGTCCTATGGACTACAACCCTCCGGTTTATATAGACACAGAGTCGGTTACAATGGTAGGAGATCTACATATCCGTATCGCCAAGCTTGCCTTCCACGCCAAGGAAAGTCCCTTCCGGACACGGGACGAAGTCTTCAATCTTGTATCTTCATAGTCAAGGAGTCTGGCCGAATGCATAGTCCGGCTATCCGGACACCCCCTAATCCAGGACTCCCTCAGTAGCCCCTGAACCAGGCTTCAATGACGACGAGTCTGGTGCGCAAATTGTCTTCGGCATTGCAAGGCGGGTTCTTCTCCAAATTCCGTGTACCTGTTGAATAGTGTCTGGTTTCTTATAAATGTATTGCTCCTTGGCTTCTACGCCCAATAATGGCCATTTTCCATGTGTCAAACGAATACGAAAAGTCAGGGTGTTTTTTATATTTACACCCCTAGCCGCGTGAATGAGCCGCCTATTTAAGGGGACGAGGATTTAGATCCAAACCACACCTTCTCCCTTCTGCGAGTATTCATCAGAGCGTATCCGACAGAAGTCCATTCTATTATGGTCGGCCGCCGTAGCTCCTCCTGTCGCCCTTCCAGCCCTCAGCCTGGAGATTAGAAGAGGTGCTCCATCCCGCACAGCGAGCTAGTGAAGCTCCAGACCAAGGGATTTCTCCCCCCGGCCTATATGGTCCCGGTTCGAGCTGGACTTGCCACCTATAATGGCGGAGAGCACCCCCAATCCCTCCAAAGGAGAGCGGTTATGCCTTGCCCCTTACTTAATAAGAGGGCTCGGATTTCCAATTCACCTGTTCCTCCGGGGGCTTATGGAGTTCTATGGCCTCCAGCTGCACAACCTCACGCCTGCCTCCATATTGCATATCGCGGGCTTCGTAGCCCTTTGCGAGCTGTTTTTGGGCTGCGAGGCTCATTTCGCGCTGTGGAAAAGGCTATTCTGCCTTGTGCCCCGCTCCAAGGAGGGGTCGATATATCAAGTGGGCAGAGCCGAAGTCTGGCGCATCGCCGGGACCGGATATCTATTCGGAACCCCAAAGAAGGCGTCCGAGGACTGGCCTTCAGAATGGTTTTATATAGAGGACGTCCCGCTGCCGGATCCTGTCCGGATCGTCCTCCCTGAGTTCGACAGTGCTCCCCTAAAGAAGCACCTAAGATGGCGTCCACGGAGCCCTCAGAGGGAAAGTGACAGGGCCGTTATTTACCTGATGGGCCGGATAAGATTGTTAGCTCATTCCGGACTGACCATGATCGGGGTCATGGCCGCATGCATCATGCGAGGGGTGCAACCGTTTCAGTATAGAGGCCGCCCCATGTGGGACTTCAACAGGGAAGACGACGCCACCCGCTACGGCCTTAAGGGGCTGGATTCGGCTGCCGTTCTAATAAAGACCTTGTCCGCTTTGTACAAGGGAGAAGAGGAGGAATTTCTCCGTGTCAACCCACGGGGTGGATTTTCTATGTACAATCCCCCAAGTTGGCTAAGTGGACACTTTTACTTTCCCATCTATTTTATATTCCCATTGTTAAATTTTCAGTCTAACGACTTCAATGCAGGAACTGCGCCAGGCTATTAAAGAAATAAACAGCCCTCCTCCACAACCCGAGGATCCGAGACGGTCCCTCGACCCGGCCTCTCAAGAGGATCCGGACTTACCTGTGGAGCTGATTGATGGAGTGTTTCATCAATTGAGCAAGGACAACGCCTTGGTGGCCATTACGGCCGATTATCCAGGGCTACTCCCAGCCTCACAGGTAACTAAGACCGGAGTCCCAACACTTTGAAAAGGGCCCTGTCCTCGCGTGTTTTCGATTGCCGTATGACAACCGTGTTTTGCAGGGGAGGTCCTTGAGACGGGAGGCCGAGCCTGCGGCGACTAGCCAACGAGGGGCGGCAAGGCCCCGCGAGATGAAAAGAAGTGCGGTCCGGACTGAGGCACTTGCGCAAAGGTATAGCGCTCCGCCTTATTCCCAGGTGTTATTCCTTTGAGGCATATTAACACTTGTGCTCTCTTCAGGACGAAGAGACCTCGCCGGACTATATCCGGAGAGGCTGCCAATCGCGCCTCCACCAGCCAGGCTCCAAAGCCTGGTCCGGAAGCGGAGGCGAACACGAGGCGCACACCGGACGCTCCTCCGACGGAGGATGCGGATAGGCTGTCTTCCATCCCATTCTGAGGTGGAGAGTGCCATGAACCACAGGCATCACCGGACAGTTCTTCGTGACGCTTGTTTCTCCCAAGAGGCGTTGGATGCCTTCAATTCGGGAGACGCGTACCTCCGTGCTGCTCAAAATGGTCTAGCCAGAGCCACGAAGCAGTATGTGAAAGACATACGGGTAAGAAAATTTTGTTAATTATATATATATACCAGTAGCCCCCGAGACTTGAAACAGTTAGAATAACTGTTTTAAGGATCATTTGTTATGCAGGTTCTTACAGAAAAGAATACCCTACTGTCCCAGGAGCTGGCAGAGTGCAAAGCCCAACTTGAGGCCGCACTAGCCACGGCAGGGGAGCCCAAGGAGACCACCTCTGGTAATATACGCTTCGAAAGATAAGTATTTTGCGAAGTGCGGCGTGGGTGCAAATCTGACAAATGAAATTGCAGATGGCGCCGGATTAAATCCGAAAGTGCAACAATTCTGACGCCAGCTAAAGGCTGGTGAGAGCGTGCTGACAAAGGTGAGGCGGGAGAAGAACGATCTCCAAGATGCCAACACCAAGCTGGGTGTTGAACTGAAGGACGTTCGTGCCCAGCTGTCGGACTCCGTGAAGGAGAATCAGCGGCTTCGACGCAGCATATATAGTAAGTGCTTAAGCGAACTTTGAAAAAAGAGTTCGGCGAGGAAGTCGACTAACAGAGTAATGTCTGTAGGTATGCTAACAGGTCGTCCTGTAGAGGAAATGCCCGGTTCTACGGGTGACCTTCTTCCCGAGCTCTCACAACTACACGAGCGAGTTCGGCAGCTGATGCAAGGCGTCGCCCAGGCCTTGTGGCCATCCGTCTCCATGCCCGAAGGCCTTGGAGAGCTTGTAGAGAAGCTGAAGGGAGCGCAGCGGCTTTTCCGATTGTGGATGATGTCGGCCTCCCGTCAAGGCGCCAGGGAGGCCTGGGCCGTGGTGAAGACGCGGTACACGAAGGCTGACCAAACCACATGGCCGAGGTCGAACCCGTAGGCTCTGATGGGAAGGAGATCCCTGTGAGCTTAGTATACGGCCAAGTAGAGTTGGCCGCAAAGTATTCCCAACAGGACTGTAAACTAGACAACCTGTTAGATGGTATTGAAGAGGAATACAATCAGTCAGATTGACTATGTAATTTTAATTCACATGTGTAATGCCTTCTAGCCGGATTGTAGATCGTTTCTCATGGCCGACCTTTTCGCTTCAACCTCGGGACCTGACGGTCCGTAGTGTGTCCGAATACCCTCGCGGTTATATAAGAACCAGGGTATGCATGGAGACCAGGCATAGGGGTCATTAGTGCTTGAACAGACAAGTGCCCAACTAGTTATGTTATATTACATGGTTAGTAAGAAACATCTTCCAGGGAGAATAGTTCCGTTAGGTGTTCCTTTCCCTGGGAGGCATGCCCTAAAGTGCATGTCCATTCTGCGAAAAGAGACGCAGGAAAAACATCTGGGCGTATAGATAAATAAGTGAAAGTAAAGATCATCTTTAGTTCGCTGACCGAATATTCCCTTAAGAACGCTAGCTTTCGGCTTCACCTAGTCTGAGGTACACATCCGGTTGACCCGACAGTAACAATCGCAGAGGTGCTCCCTTTACCACCTTGTCGAACAATCGGGAACGTAGGGGTAAGCACAGGAGCCAGGCAACCCAGCTTGGCCAAAACTTAAGTCATATCGATGCATATAATGGCGAATAAAAGGTACATGCAGAAGTATGACACATGTGTTGGGCATGAAGCCCGTATAAATAAGCTTCTGTTTAAAGAAGCCCCCAGGTTTAATGAGCTCGGATAGCGTGTCACTTTATGAGCCTTTAAAGGCTATAAGAGAGAGAGGAGAAGTAGTGAAATGTAAGACAGAAAGTATATAAAAAATGGACAGAGGAAGGAGACGAACACGGAGTCCGGCGCTAGGCATAGAATCTTCGTAGACGGGCTGCGTTCCATGGGTTCGGCTCGAGTCGGTTATCCGATGCATCTCGCAGGAGGTACGCTCCACCAGTTAGGACTTGGTCGATTATGAAGGGACCTTCCCACTTGGGCTTGAGTTTGTCCTTTTTCTTGTCTGGCGGGCGTAGAACTAATTCGCCAACATTGTAATTTTTGGCCCGTACTTCTCTGCTTTGGTATCTTTGAGCCTGCTATTAATAGAATGCAGAACGGGCTTTTGCCACGTCACGCTCTTCCTCCAAGGCGTCCAAACTGTCCTGCCGATCGAGCTTGGCTTCTCTTTCTTCGTACATGCGCACTCAAGGTGAGTCATGAATTATGTCGCAGGCAAAACTGTCTCTGCGCCGTACACCATGAAGAATGGTGTGTAACCGGTGGTGCGATTCGGCGTGGTCCACAGCCCCCAGAGTACGGAGTTGAGCTCCTCTACCTAGTGCGTATTAGATTCCTTAAGGGACCGCACTAATCTGGGTTTGATGCCGCTCATGATAAGACCATTTGCACGTTCGACCTGGCCGTTGGTTTGTGGGTGATAAACGGAAGCATAATCGAGCTTGATGCCCATGTTTTTGCACCAGAGTTTTACCTCATCGGCCGTAAAGTTCATGCCGTTATCAGTGATGATGCTGTGGGGGATGCCGTAGCGGTGTACAACCCCGGATATAAAGTCTATCACCAGTCCGGACTCGGCCGTCTTAACAGGCTTGGATTCTATCCATTTGGTGAACTTATCCACCATGACCAGTAAGTATTTTTTTCTTGTGGGTTCCGCCTTTAAGGGGTCCAACCATGTCAAGCCCCCAGACCACGAAGGTCCAAGTGATGGGGATAGTTTGGAGGGCGGTGGGTGGCATATGGCTTTGGTTTGCAAAAAGCTGGCAACCGACGCATCGTTGGACTAAGTCCTGTGCGTCTGCCTGGGCCGTCAGCCAATAAAAGCCTATATGGAAGGCCTTGCTTAGAAGGGACTGAGCTGCAGCGTGATGTCCACCGAGTCCAGCATGAATTTCCGCCAGGAGGTTCCGCCCTTCCTCTTCGGAGATGCACCTTTGAAGGACTCCGGTAGTGCTTTTCTTATAAAGCTCTCCCTCATGGACTTTATAGGCTTTAGATCGCCGTATTATGCAGCATGCCTCATTTTGGTCCTCAGGGAGTTCCTGCCTAGTAAGGTAGGTGATGACGGCCATTATTACGTGGGCTGAAGGTGTTATTTCATTGGCAGAGCCTCCAATTATGCCAGAGTGTTCGGTGTCGGGCAGTGCGGTTGGGTCCGGGCTGTTATTGCCAGGTTCCCCTTCCCATACTATGGACGGCTTGAACAGCCTTTCCAAGAAGATGTTGGGGGGACTACATCGCGTTTTGCGCCGATGCGTGCCAGGACATCTGCCGCCTGATTATTTTCCTGGGCTATATGGTGAAATTCGAGCCCTTCGAACCGAGCTGACATTTTTAGGACGACGTTGCGATAAGCTGCCATTTTTGGATCCTTGGCATCAAAGTCTCCATTTATTTGGGATATTGCGAGATTTGAGTCCCAGCGCACCTCTAGGCGTTGAATTCCCATGGATACTGTCATCCGGAGACCATGTAACAGGGCCTCATATTCGGTTGCTTTGTTGGAGTCTGTGTACATTATCTGGAGTACATAATGAACTGTGTCTCCTGTGGGGGACGTCAAAACCACGCCAGCCCCTAGACCGGCCAACATTTTGGAGCCGTCGAAGTGCATGACCCAGTTTGAATATGTGTCATACTCTTTAGGTAGTTCGGCCTCCGTCCATTCTGCGACGAAGTCGGCCAAAACTTGCGACTTGATAGCTCATCGTGGCTTGTAAGTTATGTCAAACGGGAGGAGCTCAATTGCCCATTTTGCAATCCGGCCCGTCGTGTCGCGGTTGTTTATAATATCGTTAAGTGGCACTTCCGAGGCTACTGTTATTGAACACTCTTGAAAGTAGTGTCGCAACTTCCGGGATGCCATAAATACGGTGTACGCAATCTTTTGATAATGCGGGTACCATGACTTGCATGGAGTAAGGACAGTGGACACCTAATAGACCGGCTTTTGAAGGGGGAATTTGTGTCCGTCCGTTTCTCGTTCGACGACGAGCACTGCGCTTACGACTTGATGGGTTGCTGCAATGTATAATAGCATTGGTTCGCCAATGTTTGGCACAACCAGGACTGGGTTTGTTGCCAAGATGGCTTTGATTTCATCGAGTCCGGCCGTGGCTGCATCCGTCCACTCGAAGTGTTCAGTGCGCCGAAGGAGGCGGTAAAGCGGTAGGGCCTTTTCTCCTAGGCGGGAGATAAAGCGGCTTAGAGCCGCCATGCATCCGGTTAATTTTTGTATTTGTTTGAGGTCCTTCGGGATATCCAATTGTGATAGAGCTCGGATCTTGGCTAGATTTGCTTTAATTCCTCTACCGGATACAATGAAGCCCAAGAGCTTTCCGGCTGGAATGCCGAAAACGCATTTTCCGGGTTGAGCTTGATGTCGTATGTTTGGAGGTTATCGAATGTTAGCCTCAAGTCGTCTACTAGAGATTCGACATGTCTTGTTTTAACGACCACATCATCTATGTATGCCTCCATTGTTTTGCCGATCTGGTTTGCCAGACATGTCTGAATCATGCGCTGACATGTTGCACCGGCGTTTTTGAGCCCAAAGGGCATTGTGTTGAAGCAGAATGGGCCGTATGGTGTGATGAATGTCGTTGCGGCTTGGTCTGACTCTGCCATCTTTATTTGATGGTAGCCGTAGTATGCGTTGAGGAAACACAATGAATCGTGTCCTGCGGTAGCGTCGATAATTTGATCGATGCGTGGGAGAGGGAAGGGATCCTTTGGGCAAGCCTTGTTAAGGTCTTTGAAATCAACGCACAGGCGCCAGGATTTGTCCTTCTTTGGTACCATCACCAGGTTTGCTAGCCAGTCCGGATGTTTTATATCTTTGAAGAATCCGGCCTCCAATAGCTTGGCTAGTTCCTCTCCCATGGCCTGTCTCTTAGGTTCGGAAAAACGTCGAAGAGCTTGTTTGACTGGCTTGAATCCTTTTAGGATATTTAAGCTGTGTTCTGCCAGCCTGCGTGGGATTCCTGACATGTCTGAAGGGTGCCAGGCAAAAATGTCCCAGTTCTCTCGTAGGAACTCTCGCAGTGTGGCATCTACATCAGGGTTTAACTGTGCCCCGATGGAAGCTGTTTTATTGGGGTCCGTTGGATGGACCTGGAATTTGACTATTTCGTCCACCGGTTTAAAGGAGGTAGACTTGGATCTTTTATCGAGTATCACATTGTCCCTATTTACCGTGGAGCACAGCGCAGTCAGTTCCTCGGCCGCTAAGGCTTCGGATAGCGCCTCGAGGGCCAGTGCGGCTGTCTTGTTTTCGGCGCGGAGTGCTATTCCATTAGGCCCGGGCATCTTGAGCCTCATGTACCTGTAATGGGGTATTGCTTGGAAGATTGTAAACGCTTCTTGCCCTAGCAGAGCGTGATATCCGCTACTGAATGGGGCCACCTGGAACATGACCTCTTCGGACCTGTAATTATCCGGCGTGCCGAACACCACATCTAGTGTGATTTTTCCTGTACAGCGCGCTTCCCGACTGGGGATTATTCCTCTAAAGGTTGTGCTACTTCGCTCAATGCGGTTCCAGTCTATTTCCATTTTTTGAAGGGTTTCCTCATAAATGAGGTTTAATCCGCTGCCTCCATCCATGAGTACCTTGGTAAGACGAAAACCACCCACTATTGGACTGAGGACCAATGCGGCTGGTGCTCGGGTTGTTCGGAATTTAGGTTCATCACTGGCGTTAAAAGTAATAGCCGTGTCACTCCATGGGTTTATTGTTGCTACTTGGTAGACTTCGGCAAGGCCCCGGAGTGTTCTTTTTCGCATATTATTTGATGTGAAAGTCTCGAAGACTGTTAATACCGTACTGGTTTCTCTGGGGTGGCTTTCTGTGGCTTCTGGAATTTGAAGATCTTCGCCAATTTTTGCCACCTGCCGGAGTATCCAACATGCTCTAAGGCTGTGAGTTGGTGTGGCGCCCTCTGCACTGTGGATTTTATAGGGTCCATTAAGCCATCCTTCCAGTACGGTTCCGTGCCCTGTAGAGGGCTTTTGCTTTTTGGTATTGAATCCGGGTGTCTGGCGATGATGCACCCTTTTGTTTCGGACTGGGTTTGTATTCAGGGCCGGATTGTCCCAAAATTTTATTTCGGTTTTCCAAGCGCTTCCCATCACACAGTATTTTCGTACTATGGACGCCAAGTCAGCGAAGCATCTAATATCACGGCGACTTATGGCGTTGAGGATTCCCTTGTCCGTGCAATTATTGCAGAAGAATAAAATTGCGTCTTCCTCGCGGCAGTCCTTTATACTATTCACAACCAGGAGGAATCTGGCCCAGTAATGATGTATTGTTTCTTCGGGCTCTTGCCTAATTTGGGATAGATCGCTTATGTACGGGTGGGTGGGCAGAATTAAATCCGAAACCTCACCCAATCTGAGACCCAGGGGCCAAGGAGTTTCCGAAGTCGGAAGTTTGGATTCTTGGATGCTGTCCAATGAATCTAGCCCGTCACCTGACTTTAATTTCAGGTTTTGAGTGATGTCCTCCACTCTGCGGGTATCCGACTTGGAGGGATCGGGAATCCGAACATATCTAGTCCTTAAGATAGATGAAGGGTCGCCGCACTGTCCCTCTACCACGGCAACGTGATGGGTGACCTGGGGGAGTTAATCTCTCTCAGATCGGGTTTAGACCCAATCTGATAGTAATCTGTAGTGACTCCCAGGGCGGCGAAGCGATCCAAGAGCTCGTTTAATGAAGAGAGCTCTATTGGATCTAGCTGGTCGGCGAATTCCGAGCTGACGTGAAGATTGCTTTTGATGACCCGAGAGGTCATCATCGGCGCAGCAGCCGAACGGGTGGTCATAAGGAAACCACCTAGCCTGAGAGTCTGGTCGATAGCCAAAGCACCCTTAGCAACGGTGCCATCTTTAAAGATAGGATGAGGCATCCTTCCTGATGGTGACGGCACAGAGGAACTCTCAATGAAAGCACCAATGTCGGTGTCAAAACCGGCGGATCTCGGGTAGGGGGTCCCGAATGGTGCGTCTAGGTCGGATGGTAACAGGAGGCAGGGGACATGATGTATTACCCAGGTTCGGGCCCTCTTGATGGAGGTAAAACCCTACATCCTGCTTGATTAATATTGATGATATGGGTAGTACAAGAGTAGATCTACCACGAGATCAGAGAGGCTAAACCCTAGAAGCTAGCCTATGGTATGATTGTTGTTCGTCCTATGGACTAAAACCCTCCGGTTTATATAGACATCGGAGAGGGCTAGGGTTACACAGAGTCGGTTACAATGGTAGGAGATCTACATATCCGTATCGCCAAGCTTGCCTTCCACGCCAAGGAAAGTCCCTTCCGGACACGGGACAAAGTCTTCAATCTTGTATCTTCATAGTCTAGGAGTCCGGCCGAAGGCATGTTCCGGCTATCCAAACACCCCCTAATCCAGGACTCCCTCAGTGGGGCTGCGACGTGTTGATCTTCCGAGGCCGGGCATGACCCAGGAAAGTGTGTCTGGCCAAAGGGGATCTAGCGTGTTGGGAAATGTGGTGCTCCCCTGCAGGGAAGTTTATCTATTCGAATAGTCATGTCCCTCGGTAAAAGGACGACCCGTAGTTGTACCTTGACCTTATGACAACTAGAACTAGATACTTAATAAAAATCACCCTTCCAAGTGCCAGATACAACCCTGTGATCGCTATATACTTAATAAAACACACTCTTCCAAGGAATAGCTATCCCCCTCTTATTCAGGCATTCTGCAGTTTAGTCCATATATACTACCCCTTTCATTGATACCAATGCATATGTAGTGTAGCTCCTTGCTTGCGAGTACTTTGGGTGAGTACTCACGGTTTATTTCCTACTTCTTTTCCCCCTTTTCCCAGTTACTGCGATCATATGATGGAGTCCAGGAGCCAGAGGATCCCGAGGATGATTCTACATGGAGTTCGACTTCGAGTAGATAGGAGGTTCCCGGTCAGGTGGCCTTGCCTTTTCGATCGTTGTTGCTTTTGTGCTAGCCTTCTTAAGGCAGACTTGTTTAACTTATGTTTGTACTCAGATATTGTTGCTTGCTTCCGCTAACTCTTGTGTATTAGAGCTTATGTATTCGAGCCCTCGAGGCCCCTAGCTTGTAATATAAAGCTTGTATTATTTTAATTTGTGTCTAAAGTTGTGTTGTGATATCTTCCCGTGAGTCCTTGATCTTGATCGTACACATTTGCATGTATGATTAGTTTACAGTCAAATAAGGGGCGTCACAAGTTGGTATCAGAGTCGACTGCCTGTAGGAATCCCCCTTCCACACTCCTTGGCCGAAGTTGAGTCTAGTCGATGAAAACTGTTTTACTAACATGGCTGTGTGGCCCAAGGGCCCGTGTCGCCATTGGGTGGTATTAGGATCTTTTATTCGTCATCTATACTCTGGGACTCTAATCTCTCTTCTATTCGGGTTAAATGATTTTACTAACACCGACTCTAGGTTCTCGTAACTTCTTTCTCTCGGAGAGACCCTCACTCCAGATGATTACTTGGTGCATCGAAGGATTTATCGTTCGATGTTCTCTCGAGACTTTTTGCCATCGCTATTGCAATTCCCTTCCATCGATCCCATATGGATAACCACGTGCACTTCCCACTCATACAATCATTCCCCATTGATCTTGTTATTACAAGATACCCCAGAATTTTCTCTATTGTTCCGAGAATACTTTGTGCCTATTGCCTTGCGGTTCTTTGCCACATGACAACCCTACAGATAATTCCTCGCACTTACCGAGTATCCTCTCATCCCAGTTGATTCAAGTCTTTGAAATACCATTCGATCTTCCAAAAATCCTCAACCTCCTATTACTCTTGAAATTCTTTCTTGCATTATGATTAGTCCCATAAGTTTATTAATATTATTGGCATCCTTTGTCATTATCATTTTGAGTCCGTTAATTCAATATGTTGCGAATGCTCGCAATCCTCAATCAGATCCTAGAATTCTTCCTCCCGACTCAGATGTCATTTTAAACATGAGCTGGATCTCGACCAATCACATTGTCATCGATTGTACCCCTAAGGCTATTCAACTTATCCATCCCTAATCAGAGCATTGCTTTTGATCCCTTGTCTTGGAATTCATAATTCCTTTGCATTTTAGCTTTGAGTTAGTTAGTTGTTTCTATAATCTGATCTCCTTGCATTCTTTCTTCCTCTGGTGGAGTAACGATGCTTACCATCAGACCCCTTGTGGACCACCAGACACTCTATCGGATTTTATCAGACAACGTCCTTCATATTCAATAGCTTGTGAGCCTTTCCTCGGGTACATAATGCCTTTGGTAAATTTTATCCTCTGCTCTCTCAAGCATGCTCTACTATCGAGCTTGTGTTATTTATTCTTGAAATTCGTGGTATATTATTCCCAAGATAACCCGATGGGTTTAACCTATACCTTCCCTAAAGTCGGGTGAAACTGAAAGTTTTCACAAGTAATACCCTTCTGGTGTTTTACCTGATAATTTTCTGCCATACAACTTTGAAGACGAGAAGTGAATGAAAGGTGAGGCATTGAAGAAGTGGGAGTCGACCTTGAACTTTGTGTTCATGCCCATGCACACGATGTAGATCTTATCATTAAAGCTTCTCTTAAATTAATTATTCCCTTGGTATGAGTTCATCTTATATCTGGGATCTGGCCTTTTGCAATCGTGGTTTAGACCATGTTTTCCTTTAAATACCATTTCTCGTGCAAGTTTAACCACTTGTCTTCTGCAAAGCAATACCCTAGTCCAACCTCTACTGATTTGTCGTCGAGTATTACACTCTGGTATCTTGAGAATATCATGGAACTGCATAACTTCTTATGGGTTCTTCATCAACTGTTATTTGTCACCGATTCCAATTTTCTCAGGTTTTGGGTTGTCGTCAACCAAGAATACCAAAAACTGAATCGAGTTTGCATCGTGATTAAACAACTCTTAGTAATCTTCTTTACTTACGAGTTTGTACTCGATCACGTCATTCATAGCTTGATCGACTATATCATTACCGTGCTGATTTTAACGGTGCTACCTAGTCCTTATTCCTGGAGCACAACTTTCGATGATGAGCTAAGATTATGTCGATCTTCCTCGTCTTATCGTTTCACCTCCAATAACAAGCTTGGTTTGGGTATTGTATCGTACCCTTGGTTCCGTTAACCTTTCACTTCATCATTCCTTTGACTTGATGTCATCGTTGATCGATTACATCTTCGCGGAGCCTCTCGACAAAATTTGTCGTGATCATCATAAACATATTGACTCCTTCCAGAATATCAATCAAATTCATGATGACAAGTACCACCCTTGGCCCTCGATGATTTGTGTTATCATCCACAACATTACTGCTTTCCCTCCAACACAAACTTGTTTTTTTTCTATATTATACCTAGAGATCTGTGCTTTCCATCAATTCTTCTTCATTACCTTGCAGTATTACCATCTTTTATGTCAAGAATGTCGTGAGAATTTCACCACCTCTTATGACATCTTCATACAGGTGATACTTCTTGCCATATCCGTTCATTCCTTGGTCCCTGTGTTGTTTCTAACCGGAAAACCAACAATTGAACTATGGTGTGCGACTTCAAAGCTTCTAGCAACCCTATTGCTTTGAGGTTAATGGTCGATATTTCATTCTTAGACCATTGGTTATTGAATCACCATTCTAACACTGATCATGCTACCTAAGCCCTTATTTCGGGTGCACCTTTCGACCAATGTTTAACTGTGTATGTTTTCCTCGAGCATACCTCATTATATCAATTGATCTGACAAGTGTTACCTCCTTGTTCACATAGTTATGGAAATCCATCTTTGGTTAATCTCGATGAATTGTCGCTTACTCCATCAATCACATCCTCATTTTCTACTTGGTTCATGATGAACTTTTGTTTTGGAACTTGATTCTATAGTTCATTTCCTGAGAATCTTGTAATGTCATATCGTCGATTTGTGTTGCACCTCTTCTTCACAGGCATCCAGAGTCTAAGGTATCCTGACACCAATGAGATCTAAATCTCGGTCAGATATGATGGTTAGAACATACTTCCAGTAGTTATAACATCTTTACATGACCGGGTAAGGTGATGTCATGCCTAGCAAACCTGGCAGGAGGACCTAGTGTTATAGTTTCCTTTTTTGCAAGGTTATCCATTCTTTCATGAGGAAATTGTAAGACATATTCTACAATGGATCCTTCGTGTATCCAGAGTCTGACCCTTAGCTGATTGCCATGTCAATGCTATCTCGAAGCATGTCTATGGTACTCCAATTTTCAACATGAACATTTGTAGCCCAATGCTAAATGTTTCCTGCTCAATTATCCAAACACCGTTGTATGGGTAACGCCATGAAATTCCTCTCCCCTTACCTAAATAGTTTTCTACTCCCTCCGTCCGGAAATACTTGTCGGAGAAATGGATGTATCTAGACACATTTTAGTTCTAGATACATCCATTTTTAGCCATTTCTTCGACAAGTATTTCCGGACGGAGGGAGTACATTATACCCTATCATGGATATCATGCTCTGCCTGTCCGTGGGAAGGATATACCCTTGAAATATGTGTTTAAACACATTTTCCTTTCCATTGTTCTGTTTAATCTGATAACCATATTTTTCCTTTCCATTGGTTGGTTTAACGATTCTTGTGATCTATATTATCTAAACAGTAATATTCTCCTGCTTATGTAAACACCTCATTGTACAATTCTGTGAGCAAGACCCTGTTACTATTGTTGATGGCATTCCAGTAGCCACCGATGGATGAGAACTTTTCCTATTGGTTCGCCTCGTTCAACGAGCAGGAAAATGGTTCTCTTCGTCCCTTGCCCTTGGTACCACCATTGTTACCGACATAACTGACAGGTTATTCTTTGACATGCCTTGCTATCATGATCGTGCAAGATGACTCCACCCTCCTACTTTTAACCCACTTGTGGGCCCATAACCCACAGTTCCACAGGATAGAAACCTAACTCTCCTGCACACCTGATACGTCTCCCTCATATCTACTTTTCCAAACACTTTTTCCCTTATTTTGGACTCTAATGTAACACCCACGATCTGGCTATATCTCCCGCGTGTCGGGCATGACTTAGAGGCATAGCCGCATGGTAGGCATGTCGCAAGAGGGGTAATATTTACACATCCCATGTACTGAATAAGAAAGGGATAAAGAGTCGGCTTACAATCGCCACTTCACACAATACATAAATATATCATACATCATCCAGAATACAATCAAGGTCCGACTATGGAACCAAAATAAAGAAGGACAACCCCAAATGCTAGATCCCCGATCGCCCCAACTAGGCTCCTCTACTGATCATCCGGACAACAAACATAATAATGGCCCGAATCCTCGTCGAACTCCCACTTGAGTTCGGTAGCGTCCCCTTCACTGGCATCATCGGCACCTACATCTGTTTGGAAGTATCTATGACTCACGGGGACTCAGCAATCTCACACCCTCACGATCAAGACTGTTCAAGCTTAAGGTAGGGAAGGGTAGTGAGGTGGATCTGCAGCAAGCACTAGCATATATGGTGGATAACTTATGCAAAAGAGAGCGAGAAGAGAAGCAAAGAATAGTCAGGAAGCTAATGATGATCAAGAAGTGATCCTGAAGCTACTTACGTTCAAGCATAACACGAGACCGTCTTCTCTTCCCGGAGTCCGCCGAAAAGAGACCATCACGGCTACACACGCGGTTGATTCATTTTAATTAACTTAAGTTTCAAGTTCTCTACAACCGGACATTAACAAATTCCCATTTGCCCATAACCGTGGGCACGGCTTCTGAAAGTTCAAAACCCTACAGGGGTGTCCCAACTTAGCCCATCACAAGCTCTCACGGTCAACGAAGGATATTCCTTCTCCCGGGAAGACCCGATCAGTCTCGGAATCCGGATTGCAAGACATTTCGACAAAGGTAAAACAAGACCAGCAAAGCCGCCCGATGCGCCGACAAATCCCGATAGGAGTCGCACGTATCTCGTTCTTAGGGCACACCTGATAGGTCAAGCTACGAGTAAAACCAACCCTCAAGTTGCCCCGAGGTGGCCCCGCAGGTTTCCCGTTTCGGACCAACACTCAGAGCAGCACTGGCCTGGGGGTGGTTTAAAATAAAGATGACCCTTGAGTCTGCAGAACCCAAGGGAAAGGTATATGGTGGTAGGTAGGCAAATGGTAAAACCAAGGTTGGGCCTTGCTGGAGGAGTTTTATTCAAAGCAAACTGTCAAGGGGTTCCCATAACACCCAACTGCGTAAGGAACGCAAAATCAAGGAACATAACACCGGTATGACGGAAACTAGGGCGGCAAGAGTGGAACAAAACACCAGGCATAAGGCCGAGCCTTCCACCCTTTACCAAGTATATAGATGCATTAAAGTAAATAAGAGATAATAATGATATCCCAACAATATCCATGTTCCAACATGGAACAAACTTCATCTTCACCTGCAACTAGCAACGCTATAAGAGGGGCTAAGCAAAGCGGTAACATAGCCAAACAACGGTTTGTTAGGAAAGGTGGGTTAGAGGCTTAACATGGCAATATGGGAGGCATGATATAGCAAGTGGTAGGTATCGCGGCATAGCAATAGAGCGAACAACTAGCAAGCAAAGGTAGAAGTGCTTTCGAGGGTATGGTCATCTTGCCTGCAAAGTTCTCAGAGTTGACGAAAGCTTGATCCTCGTTAGCATACTCAACAGGTTCCTCGATCACATACTCGTCTCCCGGCTCTAACCAAATCAAGAACACAAGTAAATGACCAACAATCAATCCCGGTGCAATGCACAAGCAACATGAAGCAAAACATGGCATGACATGCGGGATGTGATATGCAATGCATATGCGTGCTTCTGAAGGGAAATATTGAACCAGGAATCAACTTGGAAAACCAAGTGTACCGCTGGAAAGATGAGATGATTTCGGTTGAAAACGATATAAAGATCACCAGAATCGGATGCATGGTTTGCAAATGGCAAGCAAAACAAGAATGGCGTAATTCTGCGAGTAACAACACGATGCCATCTAGAATGCAACAAGAAACTACGCTACTGCACTCCAACATAGCAAGAAATCACATGGCAGTGATCTACTCAAGATGATTGACAAAACATGAACATTGAGCTACGGATAAATCATACAAGAGCAGGTTCAAACAAGCATGGAAAAAGTGCAAAAGATATCAGCTTCATAGACTTAGTGAAAGTACTAACATGCCAGGAATAACATGAGGAAGCAATGTTTAGAGCAAGCGAAAAACATGCTACAGGAACTTATCATAGCAAAACAAGGCATGGAATGAATCTACTAATGCATTGAACAGAAGGCCCTTACTGATCATGAGCCAAAAAGGGCCAGAAGATATGATGGCACCCATGTAAACATAGCAAGTTTTATTAACAGATTCAGACTTAGCAGAAAACTAAGCATGGCATAAACAGAATTATGAAGGCATCTTTGCCAGCTCGATTCACTCAGCACAAGGCATTGCCTGACAAGAAAAGCATAGCATCAACAAGAAGAAATGTTGAGGAAGCTAACCATGGTAAGAGAGACTACATAGCATGCATGGATCAACTACAACAACCATCACAAAATTGATTAACATGTAAACAATCTGTCAGGAACATTTTATAGCAAAAGTAGAGCAAGATTAATACATGCTAGGGCACTCCATAATTGCAAAAAGGGGCATGGAAGGATAGATCGCAACCATATGTCCAAATCATCCTTACTGAAGAAACTTAAAACAAGCACGTATCTCACTGTAGAATCTAGTTTACATGGCATAAAAATAACAGCAGACCAAGGACTTGCATGCTTGTGATAGTCCCTGAAATCAGAAATATCACGAAGGCTACTTTGCATGCTTGTTATAGTCGCCACATTGATCACAAAAATACATGGCATGCACCCCTGTAAAGATGGCATGGCATAGATCGAAACACGTGTAGAGCTCATGCCCATATGAAGCACACTACAAATGTGACAAAAATGACAAATCACCTTAAACTGGTAAGTAACAGGAGCAAACATTTTATAGCACTCTTGCATCAATGATTTGGGCATCAAGATGGATTCAAACAAGCATGTCACAATGTAATGAAATTAAGAGCATCTCCCAATGAACATTTTGATATATCGTGCGCATGAAACGGAGGTACGGTCATCGAGTTATGATGCGTTGAACAGGGGCATAAAAATTAGCAGAAAAATGACTTAGACGAAAATGAGGTCAACTTCCTCAGATCCAAATATGGCACGGAGTTCAAGGATCACCGAAGATCACCGCGGTGGCCGAAGTTTGGCCGAAGAGGTGTGCCGGTTAGGTGGAGAAGCGGATGCAGGCGCGTGGTTGCCGGAGCCGGGGAAGAAGTGGGCGAAGGCGGCGCTGTGCCTCCGGGGCGGCGAAGCGGAGCGAGGCGACAGGGTCGAGCGGCACCGGCGGAGCTGGTCGATGGCGAGCGAGGCGGTGGAGGCGGCGAGCAGCGCCAGCGAGGATGGGCGACGCACGAGACGGGCAGCTGTGGAACCCGCATGAGCCGAGGAGGCTCGGGCAGCATGGACGGGCCCCGCGGGCCCGATTCGGGTCCGGCCGGCCGCGGCAGCGGGGACGGCGCATGGGACAGGTGGCGCCTTCTAGTTGGCCGCGGGCGGCGGCGGGTGTCGGCCGGTGGTGGCGGACATGTCCCGTGGCGGCGGGGGCGATTTGATCTAGGGTTTGGACTCGAATTATGGACGGGGAGGACATATTTATACCTAGAAGAAGGTAGGAGTGTCCAAATGGGGTGTAGTTTTCACCCGCGCAATCGTGATCCTACGGCGGAGGACATGGAAGGGGTTTGGAAAGGTTATTGGGCCGTTTTGGTGGGGTGTTGGGCTGCAACACACAAGAGGCCTTTCCGGTTACCCGGTTAACCGTTGGAGTATCAAACGGACTCCAAATGACACAAAATTTGACAGGCGGTCTACAGGTGGTGTACCAAGCCCACTTGGCAAATCTCGGTCCATTCTGAGAATGTTTAACACCCGCTCATGAAAAGAGACAAAAGGTGCGCCGGTGCACGTAGGAGTGTCGGATTGCAAAACGGACAACGGGAAAATGCTCAGATGCATGAGACGAACACGTATGCACATGATGCCATGATATGATATGCATGACATGAACAAAATGCAAAACGAAGACAAAACCCAACCATGAAGGGAAATCTCATAACTTAAAGCCGAGAAAGGCAAGAGTCGGAGTACAAATATGGCAAGTTACATCCGGGGTGTTACAACACTCCACCACTACGAAAGGATCTCGTCCCGAGATCTAGGACTAAAAGAACTCCAGATATTTGGAACGGAGGTGGTCCTCGTGTTTGCTGGTGGCTTCTCAGTCAAAATGGTGTGACCACTTCACTTTCAGGAATTTGATAGACTTGTTGCGAGTATTGCGCTCGGTTTCTTAAAGAATAGCAATGGGATGCTCATGATAAGACAAGTCTTCTTGCAGATCAATGTCTTTGAAGTTGATGGTGCGCTCAGGAGTCTTGAAGCACTTGCGAAGCTATGACACGTGAAACACATCGTGCACGTTTGCGAAGTTGGACAGAAGCTCAAGTTTATAGGCAAGATCGCCTCTTTTGCCAATGATCTTGAAAGTACCCACGTATCTAGGGGCAAGCTACCCTTTGATACCGAAGCGACGAGTACCTTTCATTAGAGAGACGCGGAGGTAGACATGGTCTCTGATCTCGAAATCCAAGTCACGATGCTTGCTATCATAGTAGCTCTTCTGGCGCGATTGTGCGGCTTTGAGATTTTCATGGATGACTTTACACATTTCTTCAGCCTCTGAGATTAAGTCATTTCCAAGAAGTTGGCGTTCACCAGTATCTGGCCAAAAAAGAGGAGTACGACACTTTCTTCCATAGAGAATCTCGAATGGAGCCTTGCCCAAACTCGCTTGGAAGTTGTTGTTGTAGGAGAACTCGACATATGGAAGACAATCTTCCCACTTCATACTGAAGGAAATGACACAAGCCCTGAGCATATCTTCAAGGATTTGATTGACTCGCTCGACTTGTCCACTAGTTTGAGAATGGAAGGTTGTGCTGAAGCGAATGTTGGTGCCCATGGCCTTCTGGAAGGAGTCCCATAACTTAGAAGTAAAGATGCTTCCACGATCTGAAGATATCAATTGCGGAATGTCGTGCAAGAAGACAATCCTGGAGGTGTATAGCTCTACCAACTGAGCTGCTGTGATAGATTCCTTGATTGGAAGGAAATGAGCCACTTTTGTAAGCTTGTCGATGACAACAAAGATAGCATCATTTCCGTGTTTGGACTTGGGAAATCCAGTCATGAAGTCCATCTCAATATGGTCAAACTTCCATTCTGGAATAGCAAGAGGCTAGAGGAGACCAGCTGGCTGTTGGTGTTCTGCTTTCACTCTTCTGCAGACATCACATTCATTCACGATTTGAGCAATTTCTCACTTCATTCGAGTCCACCAATATGACTGCTTGAGGTCATGGTACATATTCGTACTTACATGATGAATGGATAGAAGGGAATTGTGAGCCTCGTTAATAATGACTTTCCTTAGATTGCCTTTAGGAACCATAATTCGATCCTCGAAGAAAAGAGTGTCTTTCTCATCAATGTGATAGCACTTGTATTTGGGTTGGCTCTTGGCAATCCCATTTTTCACCTTCTTCACCATGGCATCAAGAAGTTGTGCCTCACGAATTTGATCTTCCAAACTAGGAGAGACTTGGAGGTTGGCAAGAAAGCCTTGAGGAACAACTTGGAGATTCAGTTTGCGGAAAGCTTCACAAAGGTCCGGTTGGAAGGGCTTGAGAATTAAGCTGTTGCAGTAAGCCTTCCTGCTCAAATTATCTGCAATGACATTGTCCTTGCCTGGAGTATATTCAATACTCGGATTGTATTCTTGAATCTTTTCGACCCAACGAGTCTCAGGGTTGAGGTTGGGTTGAGTGAAGATGTACTTGAGGCTCTTATTGTAACGCCCCGTGACCGATGTGCCAGGTGTCCTCTAGTTATTCGTTGTTGTTGCCTTGTCATTGCTTGTGTGCCATGCATTGCATATCACGTCATCATGTGCATTGCATTTGCATACGTGTTCGTCTCATGCATCCGAGCATTTTCCCCATTGACCGTTTTGCATTCCGGCGCTCCTATCTCCTCTGGTGATCCTTTCTACCTTCTTTTCATGTGTGGGGGTTAAACATTTCCGGATTGGACCGAGACTTGCCAAGCGGCCTTGGTTTACTACCGGTAGACCACCTGTCAAGTTTCATACCATTTGGACTTCGTTTGATACTCCAATGGTTAACCGAGGGACCGAAAAGGCCTCGTGTGTGTTGCAGCCCCACACCCTCCCAAAGTGGCCCAAAACCCACCTAAACCTCCTCCATCATCTCGGTCGTTCGATCACGATCGCGTGGCCGAAAACCTCACCTCATTTGGACTCTCCTAGTTCCCTCTACCTATATATATGTGATCCCCTCCGAAATTCGCGGATGAAACCCTAGCCTTCCTCTACCTCGCGCCCGGACAAAAACCCCCGCACTGCCGGACATGTCCGCGCCGCCCTCCTCAGCGAATCTCGCTTCGCCACCTGTCTCCGCCGCCTTCTCTCTCCTCGCCTGCGCCGCAGCGTCCCTGCGGGCCCAAGGCCGGCCCGCCCAGCCCAAGCGCCACCGCGCGCCTTCCCGCGGCCTCATGAGGCACGCGCCGCCTGCCGAGGCGCGCCGCCCGACCGCCTCATCGCCGCTCCGCCGCGGAGCAGCTGCTCTGGCCACCGCCACCGTGGCGCAGCCTGCCGGACCACCGCCTCGACGCCGCAAGCTCCGGCGCCGACGACCTTCTTCCCCGCGCCTGGTCCGGCACCTTGCTGCCCGGCGCCATCTCCGGCCAGACTCCGGCGCCGCCCCGCCGCCCCTGTCGTTGGCTGCCGCGGACGCCCTCACCGCCCGCCGCCACGGCACCGACCGGCCTCGCCGTCGCCTTCCCCTTCTCCGGCGAGCAGCATCTCTGGTGAGCACCCGCTGCTAAAGTACCGCCGGATCCCGATCCAGATTTGTTTTGCCCTAGGTTGACTTTTATCCCCGAAACCCTAACTTTATGCCCATCTTCATCGCATTGTAACTTTGCATCCGTAGCTCCGTTTTGCGCACGCATCATATCGAAATGTTCGCCTTGACGAGCACATCATTTCATCTCATTGCATCATTTTCATTTGAGCTCATCTTGATACCCGAAATGCTGTTGGAAGAGAGCTATTTGAGTTAATTGTCAGATCTGCTGCACCAATTAGCTATTTGTCATTTTTGCCATGATTAATGTGTGCATGATATGCTCCTGAGCTCTACATGTGTTTTGTTATATGCCATGCCATCTTTACAGAGGTGCTTTCCTTGTATTTTTGTGACATGTGTGGTGACTAGCACAAGCTTGCGAAGTAGTGCATTCGTTAATGCTGATTTCAGGGACTTAGAATTTCACTAAGTCCTTGATCTGTTTTTATCAATATGCCATATGTTCATGTTGTTTCCTAGTGATCCGTGCCTCTTTTGAGGATGATCAGTAAGGATGATTTGTTAATATTGTGGTGCTCTATCCATACATGTCTTTGTTTGCATTTATGGAGCACCCTAGCTCGAGTCAATCGAGCTCTACTTTTTGCTATTTTGTGAATCCTGGCAGATTGTCTACTTGTTAGCAATTTTGCCGAGGATGTTCCTAGTGATCCGTGCATGCTATGTTGTTGTTCTTGCCATGTATAGCTTATATAACATGTATTTTTCATGGGTGTATGCTTAGATTGTCATGCCTTGCTCTGTAGTGAGTGCATCGAGGTTGTAAACATGCCTACTCGTTAACTGATTTGCATTCTGCTCCAGTTTTTCACCAAGTCTGTAATCTGATTATGTTTTGCCAAGTTCACATTCTTGCAATTGTATTTTCTGATCCATTTTGGCTCAATAAGGGACTTTTGTTAAGCTCTTTGAGTAGCTTCATGCCATGCTTTGTTTCGCCAAGTTAAGTTCCTGTAGCGTATAGTTTTCATGCTCCAAAGTGGCTACCTGATCTGAAATTCCAGGCTCGTGTTAATTTCACTAAGTCTGAAACCTGTTTATCGTTTGCTCTTTTGCCATGCTAGTTTGAACCTATTAATGACTGAATTGGCCGTAGCTCAGTGTTCATCTTTTGTCAAGCATTATGAGTGGATCCCTGCCATGTGTTTTGTTGCCATGTTTGAGTGCTGTAGCATAATTATCTTGATGCATTTAGATGGCTACTTGTTGTTCATCGCAGACCTGTGCCATATTTGTTTTGCTTGCCATTTCTAAACCGCGCATCCGATTCCGGCGATCTTTATATGGATTTCAACCGAAATCACCTCACCTTTCCAGTGTCACTCTTGGATTTCCATGTTGAGGCCAGGTTCAATCATTCCTTTGCAAATCATGCATATGCATCGCATACCGCATCCCGCATATCATACCATGTTCATGTGTTGGTTGTTTACTATGTTGTGTGCTTCTTTCTGGTGTTTTCTTCTTCGGGTTGGTTCCGGTAACATCGTGTTTGTGAGGACCCGTTCAACTACGTCCGTTTGTCTTCTTCATGGACTCGTTCTTCTTCCTTGCGGGATCTCAGGCAAGATGACCATACCCTCGAAATCACTTCTATCTTTGCTTGCTAGTTGGTCGCTCTTTTGCTATGCCTATCCTGCGATACCAACCACTTGCTTATCATGCCTCCTATATTATTGAACCAAGCCTCTAATCCACCTTGTCCTAGCAAACCGTTGATTGGCTATGTTACCGCTTTGCTCAGCCCCTCTTATAGCGTTGTTAGTTGCAGGTGAAGTTTGCAGTTTGTTCATTGTTGGAACTTGGAGTTCGTTCCTTGTGGGAACATGTTTTCTTTTTGGGATATCACAATATATCTTATTTAATTAATGCATCTATATACTTGGTATTGGGTGGAAGGCTCGGCCTTATGCCTGGTGTTTTGTTCCACTCTTGCCGCCCTAGTTTCCGTCATATCGGTGTTATGTTCCCGGATTTTGTGTTCCTTACGCGGTTGGGTAATAATGGGAACCCCTTGACAGTTCGCCTTGGATAAAACTCTTCCAACAATGCCCAACATTGGTTTTACCATTCGCCACCTAGACTTTTCTTTCCCTTGGGAGTCGCGCTCCTAAGGGTCATCTTTATTAAACCCCCAGGCCAGTGCTTCTCTAAGTGTTGGTCCAACCCAGAGCACCATGCGGGGCCGTCCCTTGGAAACTTGGGTTACGTTGGCTCTCGTATGCTTAGCTTATCCGGTGTGCCCTGAGAACGAGATATGTGCAACTCCTATCAGGATTTGTCAGCACATTTGGGCGGTGTTGCTGGACTTGCTTTACCATTGTCGAAGTTATCCTGTAGAACCGGGATACCGAGTCTGATTGGAATGTCTCGGGAGAAGGTATATCCTTCGTTGACTGTGAGAGCTTGTCATGGGCTAAGTTGGGACTCCCCTGTAGGGATTGAACTTTCGAAAGCCGTGCCCGCGGTTACGGGAAGATGGGAATTTGTTAACGTCCAATTGTAGAAAACCTGAAGTTAACCTTAATTAAAATACATCAACCGCCTGTGTTACCATGATGGTCTCTTTCCGGCGGAGACCGGGGAGTGAACACGGTGTTGGAGTTATGCTTGACGTAGGTTGTTATAGGATCACTTCTTGATCATAGTTCTTCATTCGTGCTTTGCCTTCTCTTCTCGCTCTCTTTTGCGAACAGCTTAGCCACCATATATGCTAGTATCTTGCTGCAGCTCCACCTCATACCTTTACCTTACCCATAAGCTTAAATAGTCTTGATCTCGAGGGTGTGAGATTGCTGACTGCCCATGGCTCACAGTTTACTTCCAAAACCAGTTTGCAGTTGCCGATGAAACCGTGCAATTGATGCAACCAAGCTCAAGGAGGAGCTCGTTGAAGATCTTGTCCTTTGTCTTGTTCCGTTCTAGTTGATCAGTAGTGGAGCCCAGTTGGGGTCGATCGGGGACCTTGTCGCATTTGGGGTTCTTCTTTTATTTTGGTTCCGTAGTCGGACCTTGATTGTATTTGGATGATGTAATGCTTTAATCATGTAATTGTGTGAAGTGGCTATTGTAAGCCAACTATGTAATTGTGCTTTCAATGTGGTTATGCCTCTAAGTCGTGCTTCGACACGTGGGAGATATAGCCGCATCGAGGGTGTTACACTTATGATCAGTGAAGATGTCCACTTTCGTTCCCAACAAGAGATGTCTCCATGTTAGTAGAGCCTGGACAACTGCCGCCAACTCGAGGTCATGAGTCGGGTAGTTCTTTTCATTGGGCTTCAACTGGCGAGAGGTATAAGCCACAACTTTCTTCTCTTGCATTAACACAGCACCGAGACCTTGGAGGGAGGCATCACAGAAAACTTCGAATGGTTTGGATTCATCACGAGGAGTCAGAACAGGAGCTGTGACTAACTTCTCTTTCAGGGTGTTGAAAGCCATGTCACATTCAGGTGTCCATACATACTTGACATGCTTCTGGAGGAGGCTGGAAAGATGGTTTTCAATCTTAGAGTAATTCTCAACGAATCTTCGACAATAGCTTGCAAGCCCAAGGAAACCGCGGAGCTGCTTGACATTCTGAGGCAGTTCCCAATTCACAATTGTTGTCACCTTCTTAGGATTAACAGTGATGCCTTTGGCGGAGATGATATGGCCAGGTAGAGAACCTTATCAATCCAGAACGCACACTTTGAAAACTTTTCATAGAATTGATGCTCTCTAAGTTTGTCGATTACCAATCTCAAATGCATGGCATGATCCTCCTTATTCCTGGAAAACACCAAAATATCATCAAGATACACCAGGACAAAATCATTTGTGTAAGGGTTGAAGATAGAGTCCATCATGCGAGAGAACGTTGGAGGAGCATTGACAAGGCCGAAAGACATGACAGTATATTCATAAGAACCATAGCTTGTTCTAAAAGCTGTCTTGGGGATATCTTGTTCACGAATGCGAATCTGATGATAACCCATGCGGAGGTCAAGCTTGGAGAATAATTGAGCACCCTTAAGTTGCTAAAAAAGGTCATTGATGTTGGGAAGTGGGTACTTGTTCTTTATTGTCTTCTTGTTCAATGGGCGGTAGTCGACACAAAGTTGGTCTGTGTCATCCTTCTTATGGACAAAAAGAACACCACGCCCCCATGGAGATGAACTCGGTCTAATCAGACCCAGACGCTCTTGTTCATCGAGCTGTTTCTTCAATTCCTTCAATTCCTTTGGTCCAAGCTTGTAAGGATGCTTGCAAACATGTTCCATGCTAGGCTCAAGATCGATAACAAATTCAACCAGCCGGTGAGGAGGCATTCCCGGAAGCTCTTCTGGAAAGACGTCTTGATATTCACAAATGACTGGAATCTGAGAGATGGCATTCAACTCGCCCTTCTCATTGAGAGAAAATAGTAGAATGGTATCATCACGAGCGGCATATAAGATCACATCCTCAGATGAGTGTGTCAATTGAATCTGCCTGGCAGCACAATCCAGCTGAGCCTTGTGCTTAGAAAGCCAGTCCATGCCGAGAATTAGATCAATATCCGAGTCACCAAGAACAATTGGAGAGGACAGAAATTTATAGTCGCCCATATCGATTGACACATCAGGAGCTATCATGCTAGAGCTCAAACGTTTACCAGAAGAAATGACAGCCATGGGTTTAACCAAAAGTGAAGAAGTGAATTCATTATTGGCAAAAAAATGGTCTTGACATGAAAGAATGCGATGCACCAGTATCAAAAAGAACTTTAGCAGGAATGGAGTTAACTGGATGGTTACCCATGATCACGTCTGAAGAATCCTCTGCCTGAGCTGCGTTCATCATGTTGACCTTAGCATGCTTGGGATTATGCTTGACCACTGCATTACTAGCAAATATCGCAGGAGGAGAAGGCGGAAGGTGCCTTTGGTTGAAGCATTTGTTTGCATAGTGCCCTTTCTGCTGACACTTGTTGCAAGTAACCTCTAATAGCGGACGGTGATAAGGAGCACTTGACCTTGGAGTATGAGTCTGCGCTTTGCTCTGATAGTCTGGGTTGAGTGTGTGGGAAGATCCATTGCCACCTTTGCTCTTCTGCTGGTAAGACTGACGAAACGGAGGAGGAGGAGGCATCAGAACTTCTGTTACTTAGCTGCCACTTGAGTTGAAGAACAAGATTGAGCTGCATCCCTGACTCTCTTCTGAGAAGCATCACACTTGAGCTGAGAAGCCTCTTGCTTTAGTGCCATGTTGTAGAATTCATCATACTTGGTCGGCTCAAAAAGCACGAGAGCCAATTGCAGATCTTCTCTGAGGCCACCTCTGAATTGATAAATCATGCTCTTTTCATCAGGGATGTCTTGTTTAGCGAAGCGAGCGAGCCTCTGAAACAGGATATTGCGTTGGTAAACAGACATGCTGCCTTGCTTGAGATTGCGGAACTCCTCACGCTTACTCTCAACAAAACTTTGTGGAATGTGGTGAGCTTTGAAGTCTCGGCGGAAATCATCCCAGGTAATCACACGACCTCCTCTGGAATCTCTATATTGTTGATACAACTCAGCAGCTTGGTCTTTGAGTTGAAACGAAGCAAACTTGACAAAATCCTCAGGCCTGACATTGCTACACTCAAAATGTTTGCAGATATCCACGAGCCAGTCATTGGCGTCGGTGACCTCGACACAGTTACTAAAGGACTTCGGCTGGTTTGCGAGGAACTGATTGAGGGTAGCAAACTGAGGTTGATTGTTGCCTTGTCCTTGATTTCCTTGGTTGCCTTGACCTTGGTTGCGCTCTTGCAAGAGTTTCAAAAGCATCTGAGTGTTGGAGTTGTTGGCGGCCATGACATCTTGCCATGCCTCCGGAGGTGGAGGTGGTGGTGGAGGGTTCGACTAATCTCCATCATTGCGGTCTGGATTCTGACGCCTTGGAGGATCCATCCTGTAGAGGTTGACATCCGTTAGCATCTTTAAAGACATATATTCAAGCTGAATCAAAGGATCGAAATTGCAAAAAATAGCCTTAACATTCGAACAAGGATGAACGAATGAATTCCAAAGTAAATCATTACACTTCCATTAAGTTGAGAAGCCACTTAGATAAAGGTAGATGAATAAAGCAACAAGGTACGGATATGAACAAATAATTGGTATGGATTACCCAATCACAAACCAAATATCTGCGGGAAGAAATACTAGAGCTACTTGAATTCCCACCTATAAAACTCCTGAAACTATCTGGTTATGCAATCAGGTGTTGGGGATACAGGGGAAGCATAATATCTCAACCAGAACTAGCAAATCCTACATCCAGTTGTATCCATCCTTCAACACATAATCAAGAAACCTTCAGAAATGATTTACCTCAACCTTCGAAAAGCATTTGTTATATGAGTTATGGCAATACTCCCGAACTCCCGCCCCAGTACTGGGTGGCGTCGAGGTTATCTCACCAAGAACTGCATAAAGGAGATTTTCAATGTCGGTGAACTCAGGTGTTCCAGAACTGCAAGGATAAAATTGTGATGACAACACCTTGGGGCTCAACTCCCCGGGACACTGCCACAACCCCTAAATGTCAGGAGGCACCAAGAACAATGTTCTCGCCACAAAACCATCGGAACGATTCCAAGATACCCACATGATCCTAAAAAATCGTGAAATTTGAGAAGAGTCAAAACTATACGTCAGGAGGCCTCACCAGGGTGACGAAGGGGCTGAGGAGTAAAAAGAATCCTACTCTCCAATATATATAATCCTAAGACTCAAAAAATTTTGTTCTAGACTCAACAACATCAGCATTCGATCAAACAGGGGGCTCCTAAGTCGGGGAAGGCTCTGATTACCAACTTGTAACACCCACGATGCGACAGTATCTCCCACGTGTCGGGGCACGACTTAGAGGCATAGCCGCATGGTAGGCATGTCGCAAGAGGGGTAATCTTTACACATCCCATATACTGAATAAGAAATGGATAAAGAGTCGGCATACAATGACCACTTCACACAATACATAAATATATCATACATCATCCAGAATAAAATCAAGGTCCGACTACGGAACCAATATAAAGAAAGACAACCCCAAATGCTAGATCCCCTATCGCCCCAACTGGGCTCCTCTACTGATCATCCGGAAAAGAAACATAGTAACGGCTCGAATCCTCGTCGAACTCCCACTTGAGTCCGGTAGCATCCCCTGCACTGTCATGATTGGCACCTGCATCTGTTTGGAAGTATCTGTGAGTCATGGGGACTCAGCAATCTCACACCCTCGCGATCAAGACTATTCAAGCTTAAGGTAGGGAAGGGTAGTGAGGTGGAGCTGCAGCAAGCACTAGCATATATGGTGGCTAACTTACGCAAAAGAGAGCGAGAAGAGAAGCAAAGCACAGTCGAGAAGCTAATGATGAGCAAGAAGTGATCCTGAAGCTATTTACGTTCAAGCATAACACAAGACCGTGTTCTCTTCCCGGACTCCGTCGAAAAGAGACCATCATGGCTACACACGCGGTTGATTCATTTTAATTAAGTTAAGTTTCAAGTTCTCTACAAACCGGCATTAACAAATTCCCATTTGCCCGTAACAGCGGGCACGGCTTTTGAAAGTTCAAAACCCTACAGGGGTGTCCCAACTTAGCCCATCACAAGCTCTCACGGTCAACGAAGGATATTTCTTCTCCCGGGAAGACCGGATCAGTCTCGGAATCCCGATTACAAGACATTTCGACAATGGTAAAACAAGACCAGCAAAGCCGCCTGATGTGCCGACAAATCCCGATAGGAGTCGCACATATCTTGTTCTCAGGTCACACCGGATAGGTCAAGCTACGAGTAAAACCAACCCTCAAGTTGCCCCGAGGTGGCCCCGCAGGTTGCCCGTTTCGGACTAACACTCAAAGGAGCACTATCCCGGGGGGTTAAAATAAACATGACTGAGGGAGTCTTGGATTAGGGGGTGTTCGGATAGCCGAACTATACCTTCAGCCGGACTCCTGGACTATGAAGATACAAGATTGAAGACTCTGTCCCGTGTCCGGAAGGGACTTTCCTTGGCGTGGAAGGCAAGCTTGGTGATACGGATGTTCAGATCTCCTACCATTGTAACCGACTCTATGTAACCATAACCCTCTCCGGTGTCTATATAAACCGGAGGGTTTTAGTTCGTAGGACAATATACACATCAACAATCATACCATAGGCTAGCTTCTAGGGTTTAGCCTCTCTGATCTCGTGGTAGATCTACTCTTGTACTACCCATATCATTAATATTAATCAAGCAGGACGTAGGTTTTTACCTCCATCGAGAGGGCCCGAACCTGGGTAAAACTTCGTGTCCATTGCCTCCTATTACCATCCGGTCTAGACGCATAGTTCGGGACCCCCTACCCGAGATCCGCCAGTTTTGACACCGACAATGACCCTTGAGTCTACAGAACTGAAGGGAAAGGTATATGGTGGTAGGTAGGAAAATAGTAAAACCAAGGCTGGGCCTTGCTGGAGGAGTTTTATTCAAAGCGAACTGTCAAGGGTTCCCATAACACCCAACCGCGTAAGGAACGCAAAATCAAGGAACATAACACCGGTATGACGGAAACTAGGGCGGTAAGAGTGGAACAAAAGACCAGGCATAAGGCCGAGCCTTCTACCGTTTACCAAGTATATAGATGCATTAAAGTATATAAGAGATAATAATGATATCCCAACAATATCCATGTTCCAACATGGAACAAACTTCATCTTCACCTGCAACTAGCAATGCTATAAAAGGGGCTGAGCAAAGCGGTAACGTAGCCAAACAACGGCTTGCTAGGAAAGATGGGTTAGAGGCTTGACATGGCAATATGGGAGGCATGATATAGCAAGTGGAAGGTATCGCAGCATAGCAATTGAGCAAACAACTAGCAAGCAAAGATAGAAGTAATTACGAGGGTATGGTCATCTTGCCTGCAAAGTTATTAGATTTAACGAAAGCTTGATCCTCGTTAGCATACTCAATAGGTTCCTCGATCACGTACTCGTCTCCCAGCTCTATCCAAAGAAAGAACACAAGCAAAGGACCAACAATCAATCCCGGTGCAATGCACAAGCAACATGATGCAAAACATGGCATGCCATGTGGGATGTGATATGCAATGCATATGTGTGCTTCGGAAGGAAAATATTGAACCAGGCATCAACTTGGAAAACCAAGTGTGCCGCTGGAAAGATGAGATGATTTCGGTCGAAAACGATTTAAAGATCATCGGAATCGGATGCACGGTTTGCAAATGACAAGCAAAACAAGAATGGCATAATTCTGCGATTAACAGCACAATGCCATCTAGAATGCAATAAGAAACTATACTACTGCACTCCAACATAGCAACAAAGAACATGGCAGTGATCTACTCAAGATGCTTCACAAAACATGAACACTGAGCTACGGCTAAATCACAAAAGAGCGGTTTTAAAAAAGCATTGCAAAAGTGCAAAAGATATCAGCTTCACAGACTTAGTGAAAATACTAACATGCCAGGAATAACATCAGGAAGCAATGTTTAGAGCAAGCAAACAACATTCTACGGGAATATACCATAGAAAAACAAGGCATGGCATGAATCTACTAAATACATAGAACAAAAGTCCCTTAGTGATCGTAAGACAAAAAGGCACAGAAGATATGATGGCACCCATGTAAACATAGCAAGTTTTATTAACAGATTCAGACTTAGCAGAAAACTAAGCATGACATAAACAGAATTATGAAGGCATCTTTGCGAGCTCGATTCACTCACCACAAGGCATTTCATGACATGATAAGCATAGCATCAGCAAGAAGACATGTTCATTGAGCTAACCATCGCAATAGCAAGTTCATACCATGCATGGATCAACTACAACAAACATGGCAAAATTGATTAACATGTAAACAATCTGCCAGGAACATTTTATAGCAAAAGTAGAGCAAGATTAAGACATGCTAGGGCACTCCATAATTTCCAACAGGGGCGTGGATGGATAGAGCACAACCATATGTCCAAATCATCCTTACTGGAGAAACTCAAAACAAGCATGTATCTCACTGTAGCATCTAGTTTACATGGCATAAAAATAACTGCAGACCAAGGGCTTAGCAAAATCCTAAGTCCCTGAAATCAGCAATATCATGAAGTCTACTTTGCATACTTTTGCTAGTCACCACATTGATCACAAAAATACATGGCAACCACCCCTGTAAAATGGCATGGCATAGATCAAAACACATGTAGATATCATGCCCATATGAAGCACACAACAAATGTGACAAATATGACAAATCACCTTAAACTGATAAGTAACAGGAGGAAACATTTTATAGCACTTGCATCAATGATTTGGGCATCAAGATGGACTCAAACAAGCATGTCACAATGGAATGAAATGAATAGCATCTCCCAATGAACATTTTGATATATCATGCGCATAAAACGGAGCTACGGTCATGGAGCTATGATGCGTTGAACAGGGGCATAAAAATAGCAGAAAAAGCACTTAGAAAAAAATTGGGTCAACCTCCTCAGATCCAGATCTGGCGCAGAGTTCGAGGATCGCCGGAGATCACCATGGTGGCAGGAGTTTCGCCGGAGAGGTGTGCCGGCGAGGTGGAGAGGCGGATCCAGGCGCGTGGTCGCTGGAGCCGGGGAAGAAGAGGGCGGAGGCGGCGCTATGCTTCCGGGGCGGCGAAGAGGAGCGAGGCGGCGGGGTCGAGCAGCGCCGACGGAGCTGATCGGCGGCGAGCGAGGCGGCGGAGGCATCGAGCAGCGCCGGCGAGGACGGGCGGCGGCGGATCTCGCGTGAGCCGGGGAGGCTCGGGCGGCGCGGACGGGCCCCACGGGCCCGATTCAGGTCCGGTGGGCCGCGGCGGCGGGGACGGCGCAGGGGACAGGTGGCGCCTTCTTGTTGGCCGCGGACGGCGGCGGGTTTCATCTGGTGGTGGCGGGGGCCATTTGATCTAGGGTTTGGACCCGAATTTTGGACGGGGAGGACATATTTATACCTAGAAGAAGGTAGGAGTGTCCAAATGGGGTGTAGTTTTCGCCCACGTGATCGTGATCCGACGGCGGAGGACATGGAAGGGGTTTGGAAGGGTTATTGGGCCGTTTTGGAGGGGTGTTGGGCTGAAACACACAAGAGGCCTTTCTGGTTACCCGGTTAACCGTTGGAGTATCAAACGGACTCCAAATGACACGAATTTGGCAGGCGGTCTACCGGTGGTGTACCAAGGCCACTTGGAAAATCTCGGTCCATCCTGAGAACGTTTAACACCCACTCACGAAAAGAGACAAAAGGTGGGGCCGGTGCACGTAGGAGTGTCGGATTGCAAAATGGACAACGGGGAAAATGCTCGGATGCATGAGACGAACACGTATGCAAATGAGATGCACAAAATGATATGCATGACATGAACAAAATGAAAAAAAGACAAAACCCAACCACTAAGGGAAATCTCATAACTTAAAGCCGAGAAAGGTAAGAGTCGGAGTACAAATATGGCAAGTTACATCAGGGGTGTTACATCTAACTTGCATGATTTGAATGGAACTAACTCAGACTGACGCTGTTTTCAGCAGAATTGCCATGGTGTTATTTTTGTGTAGAAATAGAAGTTCTCGGAATGACCTGAAAATCAATGGAGAATTATTTTGGAATATATAAAAAATACTGGAACAAAGATCCGCGTTAGGGGGCCCACCACCTGTCCACGAGGTTGGGGGCGCGCCCCCTGCCTCGTGGCCCCCCTGACGCTCCACCGACCTCAACCTTGACTCCATATATTCACTTTCGGGGAGAAAAAAAATCAGAGAGAAGGATTCATCATGTTTTACTATACGGAGCCGCCGCCAAGCCCTAAACTCTCTCAGGAGGGCTAATCTATAGTCCGTTTGGGGCTCCAGAAAGGGGAATCTGTCGCCATTGTCATCATCCACCTTCCTCCATCACTAATTTCATGATGCTCACCGCCTTGCGTGAGTAATTCCATCGTAGACTTGCCGAACGGTGATGGGCTGGGTGAGATTTATCATGTAATCGAGTTAGTTTTGTTAGGATTTGATCCCTAGTATCCACTATGTTCTGAGATTGATGTTGCTATGACTTTGCTATGCTTAATGCTTGTCACTAGGGCTTGAGTGCCATGATTTCAGATCTGAAACTATTATGTTTTCATCAATATATGAGAGTTCTTGATCCTATCTTGCAAGTCTATAGTCACCTATTAAGTGTTACGATCTGTTAACCCCTAAGTGACAATAATCGTGATACTTACCGGTGATGACCGTAGTTTGAGGAGTTCATGTATTCACTATGTGTTAATGCTTTGGTCCATTACTCTATTGAAAGGAGGCCTTAATATCCCTTAGTTTCCGTTAGGACCCCGCTACCACGGGAGAGTAGGACAAAAGATGTCATGCAAGTTCTTTTCCATAAGCACGTATGACTATATGCGGAATACATGCCTACATTACATTGATGAACTGGAGCTAGTTCTGTGTCACCCTAGGTTATGACTGTTACATGATCGATCGCATCCAGCATAATTCTCCATCACTGATCCAATGCCTACAAGCTTTTCCTATATTGTTCTTCGCTTATTTACTTTTCCGTTGCTACTGTTACAATCACTTCAAAACCCAAAAATATTACTTTTGCTACCGTTACCTTTTGCCACCATTACCACTATTATCATATTACTTTGCTACTAAATACCTTGATGCAGATATTAAGTTTCCAAGTGTGGTTGAATTGACAACTCAGCTGCTAATACTTGAGAATATTCTTTGACTCCCCTTGTGTCGAATCAATAAATTTTGGTTGAATACTCTACCCTCGAAAACTGTTGCGACCCCTATACATGTGGGTTATCAAGACTATTTTCTGGCGTCGTTGACGGGGAGCATAGCTCTATTCTTTGAGTCATTTGGGATTTATATCTGCTTATCATTATGAAGAACTTGAAAGATCAAAGAACCAAGATTTTTCCCTCAACTACAAGGGGACGTAAGGAACTGCCATCTAGCTCTGCACTTGATTCACCTTCTGTTTTGAGTAAACTTGCGACACCTAAACCTGCTTCTGCTATTAATTCTGATATGTCGCACGTTATTGATGATGCCACTTCTGCTATGCATGATACTTATGATGAAACTACTTCTATGCTTGATACTACTGTGCCACTTGGTGAATTTCTTGATGAACAACTTGCTAGGGCTAGAGAGAATGAAATTACTGAAACTGATAATATTGATGAAAGTGATGATGAAGATTCTCCCCCTAGATATGAATTGCCTGTTGTTCTCAAGGGTTATGTTACGGATGAAGGCTAACCCAGAGAAAATTAAGGCAATTACATCTCTGGCTAAACCGGCGTGCATCAATGACGTTCCGCGGTTGGCGGGTCGTGTCGCGGCCTTAAGCCGGTTCATAAACCGGTTAGGGTAAAAGGCAATGCCTTTATATCAAATGATGAAGAAGGTGGATAACTTTGTCTGGAGTGATGCTGCTAACTCTACTTTTAAGGATCTGAAGAAACAGCTCGCTGAGTCGCCGGTTCTTGCTGCTCCGGTGGAGAAAGAGCCGTTGTTGTTGTATGTAGTTACTAACTCACGTGTTGTCAGTGTTGCCATTGTTGTGGAGCGCAAGGAGGCTAGCAAGGAACATCCGGTCCAACTGTCAGTTTACTATGTCAGCGAGGTGCTCATTGAATCTAAACAAAGATATCCACATTGGCAGAAGCTCGTTTATGGGGTGTTCATGGAAAGGCGGAAGCTCAAACATTGCTTTCAGGGTCACCCAATCACTGTGGTTAGCTCTGCTCCTTTAGGAGACATCATTCAAAATAGAGAAGCCACAAGACGAGTCGCCAAGTGGGCTATTGAACTTGGGTCTCATAGTTTGAAGTATGTGCCACATACTGCGATCAAATCTCAAGCGCTGACTGACTTCATTAATGACTGGACAGAGTTGCAGATGCCAGAGGAGAAACCAGACAACACATATTGGACAATTCACTTTGATGGATCCAGATAATTGGAAGGCTCATGGGCTGGAGTTGTTTTAACTTCTCCTCGAGGGGACAAGTTTTGTTATGTGTTGCGATTGATGTTTCCTTGTACTAACAATGCAGCAGAATATGAAGCCTTGCTCCATGGTCTTCGAATGGCTAAAGAGATGAGTCTGAGCCTGGTATGGTGCCTTGGCGATTCATATTTGGTGGCTCAACAGGTGTCAGGCAAGTGGGATTCCAAGGATCCTCTCATGACAGCTTATCACCGCGAGGTCGACGCTGTTGCGGGGCATTTTAAGGGTTATCAAGTGGAACACATTGGCCGCAGAAAGAACAAAGCGGCTGACGCCTTAAGCCGGTTGGGATCTCAGCGTAAGCCGGTACCACCTAACACCTTTTTGGATGTTTTACATAACCTGTCGTGGAAACGTCACGGCAGATATCCTAGTGTGAGGACTTAGTCGTGAGGCCAACGCATCTATGCGGTAGCTTGAAGGAGTTGATTGGAATTGAGAGACGCAATATGCAAGACGAAGATTTAGACAGCTTCGGGCCCCGGGAAACATCATCTGGTAATAACCCTACATGTTGTTTGTGGCTAGGTCTCATTATCATCATGAGGGAGTCACCGTAACTCCGGCTCTCCTGGTTGTATCTAGACTTAATGACTATTCCACTGCTCCCTCTTGGGGTGCCCTGCCCCTCCTTATATATGTTGAAGGGGCGGGTTACATGTAGAGTCCAACTCGGACTTAATACTTAACTATTCTATTTTCTCTCCATGGGCTTCTCTCCATGGGCTTTCTTTAACGTTTTGGGCTTCTTAACTGTTAACCTACAATCTGGCTTACCATCTGTCTTAACTGTCTGGCTTAACTGTCTTGTTTAACTGTCCGGCTTAACTGTCTGACTTGACTGTCTGTTTAACCTTCTTGCTCATATGACTGTGTCTGCCAGGTTACATGACTGTGTCTGCCGGGTTACGTGACTGTGTCCGCCGGCTTACATGACTGTGTCCGCCAGCTTACATGACTGTGTCTGCTTGCTTAACCTGCTTAACTGTTCCCGCTGGCTTAACCTCTGGTTTAAACAATCTGTCATCTTACCAATGAAATACCAAGTCCCAGCCGGGTCATATCTCCGGCCGGGTCATACCGCAGGGTATATCCCCGACATTAGCCCCTAGTTTAATTTGGATTCATCCAGGGTAAACTGATCCTGTAAACAAAACATAATAACAATTTTAACAGGTTATGCTCCGGTTTAAATATTCTTTTAATCCGTCACATGAACATCCTTAAGTCCTTGTCATTTCCTTCTTCCAGAGAATCTGGGTCAATAAGCCAACTTCATAATCAATTTGCTGACATTGCTTTCTCATAGAGAAAGACTGTGACGAATAATTCATTTGACTCAGCTCCCAATGCTTAAAAATATTGGTCTTTGAAATACTCATGTGACCTTCAACCGTCTTAAAGACGAATTTGTCGGGTTATAAATAGATAATGCCAAATTATAATTTTCGCAGACACCCGGTCAATCTGGTTTACTCAAAACTGAGAATTTGATGATTTTTTTCCTCACTTATATCCATGTTACCTATAGCCCCAAGTGTTGAGCAGAAACAAAGTGGTGACTTAAGACTTGCTTCAACATAAATATTGCCACTTTGAAAAAATCCATGTTGTTCATCTCATTCACAAGTAAAGACTGAATACTCCATATACGTAGCCCCCAAGTGCCGGGTTGTCATGCTTGCAACAACCTGGGACTTGTAATTGCCTTATACTCATACAAAACTCCAACGAGTGTAACCCCCAAGGGCTGGGTCATTATGCAATAATGAGCAGGGACTTTTATAAATATGATCATATAGACTTGAACAACAACGTGTAGCCCCCAAGGGCCGGCTCAGTAAGATAATATTGAGCTGGGACTTTATATATACTTCTTCTGAAAAGAACATCATATGATGTAACCCCCATCATGGAGCTTGAATCCACGTCCACAAGGTTAAGAGCTTTATGTTTTACCAATAAGAGCAGTGGACCCTTCAATATAATGGAATAAAACTTGTGTACCTTCAATATAATTTTTGACATGAGCAATTGGTAGCCCTCAAGGGCCGGCTCATTATGATGTGATGAGTCGAGTCTTCAGTAATAAGGCTAGTAAAAATGACTTTACATTAGCCCGCAATTGCCATGGTGCATGCTAGCAGTAACATGGGACTTGCATATTTGATGTAATCTCAATTTGAATAATGTAGCCCCCAAGTGTCGGGTCGTAAGCCTGCAGCGACTCGGGACTATTCCTTCCATTGTAGAATAAGATATATCCATTGATAATAACCATTGCACTGAAGCGACTTTGAAAACCTCAATTGTAATATTGGTTATTGACAACCATAATAAAAATCCAGCCATGTTGGCTATTAAAAATTTGAATAATATAACCCAATTTGAAAAACCGGTTCCTGTGATATTGAATCGTACTACCGGTTTAGGGTACCTGTGCAGTAAGGGTGATAAGCCAATCTTTAAAAACAAAAAACTTCCAAATGTTTATGATTGTCATATATGGCGACTTATTATCCAAAGTCAAGCCGGGTTTAATCGAAATCACATATATGCTTCATATATGACTAAAAAGGTCTCAAATAAAAACCCAAAAAATTGTTTGCAAAAAAGACTTAAATATTTGAGGCTTCTGATTCGAATACGATTAGAAAAACCATTCCAAAGGGGTTAACACTACTAGGAAAAGGGCTATAGATGATATGGCCACTAATGACGGACCAGACATGTGGTGCGCCATTAGTATATACTAATGGCGCACCATGTGTTGGTGCGCCATTAGTGTGGAAATACTAATGGTGCACCACATCCATGGTGCGCCATTAGTAAAAAAAAATATTTTTTTCAAAACTACTAATGGCGCACCGTGGGAGTGGTGTGCCATTACTAGTTGAACTAGTAATGGCGCACCATGCCACGGTGCGCCATTAGTAACTTGGCCACCACTTCCACTGAATGCACACCCGCCCTGGACTGCATTTTCAGTTTAAAAAAAATTAAAAAAATGATGGAAATGTCAAAAAAATAAAAGAAAATAAGTTTCCCATGTGATATGTGGTCTAGTTGTTGTGAAAATTTACAAATATGAATTTTGACTTTATTTGCGAAATCTCTCAAGAATTTGTAAAATGGGCATAACTTTTGCGTACGAACTCGGATGAAAAAGTTTTTTATATGAAAAATCATCTACTCGAAAAGTTACATCCGAATTTAACTGGGGGAACCACGTTAAACATTTTTAAAATCCTCAAAAACCTAACAGAAAAAAAGATACGAGGCTTTTAAGATCTAGAGAGGCAAAAAAATCAAAAAAAATCAAACTTACTAATGGCGCACCTTCCCATGGTGCGCCATTACTATCTTCGCGCCTTCATAATTCAAAATAAGTCAAAAAAATAAATAAAAATGTTACTAATGGCGCACCTGCTCATGGTGCGCCATTAGTATCTTCCCGCCTTCAAAATTCAAAATAGCTCAAAAAAATAAAAAAAAAGTTACTAATAGCGCACCTGCCCATGGTGCGCCATTAGTATCTTCCCGCCTTCAAAATTAAAAATAAATAAAAAAATAAGAAAAGGTTAGTAATGGCGCACCTGCCCGCGGTGCGCCATTACTATGCCGTATATATGGCTGGGCGTGGTCCTCTCCTCCTTACCTCTTCATTCTTCTCCTCCACTCCACCTCTCCTTCACTCCATCTCCTCGTCTCCTCCACTCCATCTGGTATACTAATGGCGCACTAGTGTCCTATACTAATGGCGCACCAGTGGCCTATACTAATGGCGCACCGTGGCCTATACTAATGGCGCACCAGTGGTGCGCCATTAGTAAAAAATACTAGTGGCGTGATACTAATGGCGCACTAGTGATGCTCCATTAATAGGCAAAACTGGTGCGCCATTAGTAGCCCTTTTCCTAGTAGTGTAAGCTAAGACTCGAATATGATCATATAGCCCCCAGTGGCTTTGGCGTTGCCGATCAAGAGGGTACCGATAACTATGTTCTCTTTTGTTCGAATATGACCTATGTTTGAACAGGAAGCCCCCAAATGACCTTGAGAGTTGTTTAACGACGCTGATTCGAATACGATCGACGTTGGACCCAAAAGGGGTTAAGCTATGATTCGAATACGATCAAGAAGCCCCCTAGTGGGTTTGGCATTGTGCCGATCAAGAGGGTACCCACAGCTATGTTCTCTTTGGTTCGAATACGACCTATGTTTGAACAGGAAGCCCCCAAATGACCTGTAAATGTGGCTATGAGCCGGATCAAAGGGTAATCGTAGCTTAGCTCAATAAACCAGAAGCCCCCAAGTGATATATTTCTGAGCTGTGCTCGCCGGGTGTCTATATTTGAGTTGTGGTGTGCAAACAAACTCTCTTTGGTCCCTGTAATTTTTCCTTGAGCCGGATTTTAAAACCGGATATTAGGAGTTTCAACGCTTTATGGGAGACAGATTTCCCTGGAACCGGATTTTGACCAGGAATCCTTCTTTTTAAGCTAGAAATGTTCTGACGGCCTTTAAATATTCGCCAATAAGGCAGTAGCCTCCGGGGCCGGGTTATTTTTGAAGGAAATATGCCCTAGAGGCAATAATAAAGTTATTATTTATTTCCTTATAATCATGATAAATGTTTATTATTCATGCTAGAATTGTATTAACCGGAAACATAATACATGTGTGAATAAATAGACAAACAAAGTGTCACTAGTATGCCTCTACTTGACTAGCTCGTTAATCAAAGATGGTTATGTTTCCTAACCATGAACAATGAGTTGTTATTTGATTAACGAGGTCACATCATTAGTTGAATGATCTGATTGACATGACCCATTCCATTAGCTTAGCACCCGATCGTTTAGTATGTTGCTATTGCTTTCTTCATGACTTATACATGTTCCTATAACTATGAGATTATGCAACTCCCGTTTACCGGAGGAACACTTTGGGTAATACCAAACGTCACAATGTAACTGGGTGATTATAAAGGAGTACTACAGGTGTCTCCAATGGTACATGTTGGGTTGGCGTATTTCGAGATTAGGTTTTGTCACTCCGATTGTCGGAGAGGTATCTCTGGGCCCTCTCGGTAATGCACATCACATAAGCCTTGCAAGCATTACAACTAATATGGTAGTTGTGAGATGATGTATTACAGAACGAGTAAAGATACTTGCCGGTAACGAGATTGAACTAGGTATTGGATACCGACGATCGAATCTCGGGCAAGTAACATACCAATGACAAAGGGAACAATGTATGTTGTTATGCGGTCTGACCGATAAAGATCTTCGTAGAATATGTAGGAGCCAATATGGGCATCCAGGTCCCGCTATTGGTTATTGACCGGAGACGTGTCTCGGTCATGTCTACATTGTTCTCGAACCGTAGGGTCCGCACGCTTAACGTTACGATGACAGTTATTATGAGTTTATGCATTTTGATGTACCGAAGGTTGTTCGGAGTCACGGATGTGAGCACGGACATGACGAGGAGTCTCGAAATGGTCGAGACATAAATATTGATATATTGGAAGCCTATGTTTGGACATCGGAAGTGTTCCGGGTGAAATCAGGATTTTACCGGATTACCGCGAGGTTAGCGGAACCCCCCGGGAGTCATATGGGCCTTATTGGGCCTTAGTGGAAAGGTGAAAGGGCTGCCCATAAGGGCTGCGCGCCTCCCCCCTCCCCTAGTCCTATTAGGACTAGGAGAGGTGGCCGGCCACCGCTCTCCCTCTTTCCCCCTTGGGAATCCTAGTTGGAATAGGATTGGGGGGGGGGGATTCCTACTCCCGGTAGGAGTAGGACTCCTCCTGCGCCCTCCTCCTGGCCGGCGGACCTCTTCCCCTTGGCTCCTTTATATACGGAGGCAGGGGGGCACCTCTAGACACACAAGTTGATCATTGAGATCGTTCCTTAGCCGTGTGCGGTGCCCCCTGCCACCATATTCCACCTCGATCATATCGTTGTAGTGCTTAGGCGAAGCCCTGCGTCGGTAATACATCAAGATCATCACCACGCCGTCGTGCTGACAGAACTCCTCCCCGAAGCTTTGCTGGATCGGAGCCCGGGGATCGTCATCGAGCTGTACGTGTGCTAAGAACTCGGAGGTGCCGGAGTAATGGTGCTTGGATCGGTTGGATCGGGAAGAAGACGTACGACTACTTCCTCTATGTTGTGTCAACGCTTCCGTTGCGATCTACAAGGGTACGTAGATCATACTCTCCCCTCGTTGCTATGCATCACCATGATCTTGCGAGTGCGTAGGAAAATTTTGAAAATACTACGTTCCCCAACAGTGGCATCTGAGCCAGGTTTTATGGTTTGATGTTATTTGCACGAGTAGAACACAAGTGAGTTGTGGACGATACAAGTCATACTGCCTACCAGCATGTCATACTTTGGTTCGGCGGTATTGTTGGACGAGACGACCCGGACCAACCTCACGCGTACGCTTACGCGAGACCGTTTCCCTCGACGTGCTTTGCACATAGATGGCTTGCGGGCGACTGTCTCTCCAACTTTAGTTGAACCGAGTGTGGCTACGCCCGGTCCTTGCGAAGGTTAAAACGGAGTCTATTTGACAAACTATCGTTGTGGTTTTGATGCGTAGGTGAGATTGGTTCTTGCTTAAAGCCCGTAGCAGCCACGTAAAACTTGCAACAACAAAGTAGAGGACGTCTAACTTGTTTTTGCAGGGCATGTTGTGATGTGATATGGTCAAGGCATGATGCTAAATTTTATTGTATGAGATGATCATGTTTTGTAACCGAGTTATCGGCAACTGGCAGGAGCCATATGGTTGTCGCTTTATTGTATGCAATGCAATCGCGATGTAATGATTTACTTTATCACTAAACGGTAGCCGTGGAAGCATAAGATTGGCGAGACGACAATGATGCTACGATGGAGATCAAGGTGTCGCGCCGGTGACGATGGTGATCATGACGGTGCTTCGGAGATGGATATCATAGGCACAAGATGATGATGGCCATATCATATCACTTATATTGATTGCATGTGATGTTTATCTTTATATGCATCTTATCTTGCTTTGATTGACGGTAGCATTATAAGATGATCTCTCACTAAATTATCAAGAAGTGTTCTCCCTGAGTATGTACCGTTGCGAAAGTTCTTCGTGCTGAGACACCACGTGATGATCAGGTGTGATAGGCTCTACGCTCAAATACAACGGGTGCAAAATAGTTGCACACGCGGAATACTCAGGTTATACTTGACGAGCCAAGCATATACAGATATGGCCTCGGAACACGGAGACCGAAAGGTCGAGGGTGAATCATATAGTAGATATGATCAACATAATGATGTTCACCAATGAAACTACTCCATCTCACGTGATGATCGGACATGGTTTAGTTGATTTGGATCACGTGATCACTTAGAGGATTAGAGGGATGTCTATCTAAGTGGGAGTTCTTAAGTAATATGATTAATTAAACTTAAATTTATCATGAACTTAGTACCTGATAGTATCTTGCTTATTTATGTTGATTGTAGATAGATGGCTCGTGCTCTTGTTCCGTTGAATTTTAATGCGTTCCTTGAGAAAGCAAAGTTGAGAGATGATGGTAGCAATTACACGGACTGGGTCCGTAACTTGAGGATTATCCTCATTGCTGCACAGAAGAATTACGTCCTGGAAGCACCGCTGGGTGCCAGGCCTGCTGCTGGAGCAACACCAGATGTTATGAACGTCTGGCAGAGCAAAGCTGATGACTACTCGATAGTTCAGTGTGCCATGCTTTACGGCTTAGAATCGGGACTTCAACGATGTTTTGAACATCATGGAGCATATGAGATGTTTCAGGAGTTGAAGTTAATATTTCAAGCAAATGCCCGGATTGAGAGATATGAAGTCTCCAATAAGTTCTATAGCTGCAAGATGGAAGAGAACAGTTCTGTCAGTGAGCATATACTCAAAATGTCTGGGTATAATAATCACTTGATTCAATTGGGAGTTAATCTTCCAGATGATTGCATCATTGACAGAATTCTCCAATCACTTCCACGAAGCTACAAGAGCTTCGTGATGAACTATAATATGCAAGGGATGAACAAGACTATTCTCGAGCTCTTCGCAAAGCTGAAAGCTGCGGAGGTAGAAATCAAAAAGGAGCATCAAGTGTTGATGGTTAACAAAACCACTAGTTTCAAGAAAAAGGGCAAAGGGAAGAAGAAGGGGAACTTCAAGAAGAACGGCAAGCAAGTTGCTGCTCAAGAGAAGAAACCCAAGTCTGGACCTAAGCCTGAAACTGAGTGCTTCTACTGCAAGCAGACTGGTCACTGGAAGCGGAACTGCCCAAAGTATTTGGCGGATAAGAAGGATGGCAAGATGAACAAAGGTATATATGAAATACATGTTATTGATGTGTACCTTACTAATGCTCGCAGTAGCACCTGGGTATTTGATACTGGTTCTGTTGCTAATATTTGCAACTCGAAACAGGGGCTACGGATTAAGCGAAGATTGGCTAAGGACTAGGTGACGCGATGCGCGTGGGAAACGGTTCCAAAGTCGATGCGATAGCGGTCGGCACGCTACCTCTACATCTACCTTCGGGATTAGTATTAGACCTAAATAATTGTTATTTAGTGCCAGTGTTAAGCATGAACATTATATCTGGATCTTGTTTGATGCGAGACGGTTATTCATTTAAATCAGAGAATAATGGTTGTTCTATTTATATGAGTAATATCTTTTATGGTCACGCACCCTTGAAGAGTGGTCTATTCTTATTGAATCTCGAGAGTAGTGATACACATATTCATAATGTTGAAGCCAAAAGATGCAGAGTTGATAATGATGGTGCAACTTACTTGTGGCACTGCCGTTTAGGTCATATCGGTGTAAAGCGCATGAAGAAACTCCATACTGATGGACTTTTGGAACCACTTGATTATGAATCACTTGGTACTTGCGAACCGTGCCTCATGGGCAAGATGACTAAAACACCGTTCTCCGATACTATGGAGAGAGCAACAGATTTGTTGGAAATCATACATACAGATGTATGTAGTCCGATGAATATTGAGGCTCGTGGCGGATATCGTTATTTTCTCACCCTCACAGATGATTTAAGCAGCTATGGTTATATCTACTTAATGAAACATAAGTCTGAAACATTTGAAAAGTTCAAAGAATTTCAGAGTGAAGTGGAAAATCATCGTAACAAGAAAATAAAGTTTCTACAATCTGATCGTGGAGGAGAATATTTGAGTTACGAGTTTGGTGTACAATTGAAAAATTGTGGAATAGTTTCGCAACTCACGCCACCCAGAACACCACAGCGTAATGGTGTGTCCGAACGTCGCAATCGTACTTTACTAGATATGGTGCGATCTATGATGTCTCTTACTGATTTACCGCTATCATTTTGGGGATACGCTCTAGAGACGGCCGCATTCACGTTAAACAGGGCACCATCAAAATCTGTTGAGACGACGCCTTATGAACTATGGTTTGGCAAGAAACCAAAGTTGTCGTTTCTGAAAGCTTGGGGCTGCGATGCTTATGTGAAAAAGCATCAACCTGATAAGCTCGAACCCAAATCGGAGAAATGTGTCTTCATAGGATATCCAAAGAAAACTATTGGATACACCTTCTATCACAGATCCGAAGGCAAGACTTTTGTTGCTAAATTCGGAAACTTTCTTGAGAAGGAGTTTCTCTCGAAAGAAGTGAGTGGGAGGAAAGTAGAACTTGACGAGGTAACTGTACCTGCTCCCTTGTTGGAAAATAGTACATCACAGAAAACTGTTTCTGCGACACCTACACCAATAAGTGAGGAAGTTAATGATAATGATCATGAAACTTCAGAACAAGATACTACTAAACCTCGTAGATCAACCAGAGTAAGATCCGCAGCAGAGTGGTACGGTAATCCAGTTCTGGAAGTCATGCTACTAGATCATGATGAACCTACGAACTATGAAGAAGCGATGGTGAGCCCAGATTCCGCAACGTGGCTTGAAGCCATGAAATCTGAGATGGGATCCATGTATGAGAACAAAGTATGGACTTTGGTTGACTTGCCCGATGATCAGCAAGCAATTGAGAATAAATGGATCTTCAAGAAAAAGACTGACGCTGACGGTAATGTTACTGTCTATAAAGCTCGACTTGTCGCAAAAGGTTTTCGACAAGTTCAAGGGGTTGACTACGATGAGACCTTCTCACCCGTAGCGATGCTTAAGTCTGTCCGAATCATGTTAGCAATTACCGCATTTTATAATTATGAAATTTGGCAGATGGATGTCAAAACTGCATTCCTGAATGGATTTCTGGAATAAGAGTTGTATATGATGCAACCAGAAGGTTTTGTTGATCCAAAGGGAGCTAACAAAGTGTGCAAGCTCCAGCGATCCATTTATGGACTGGTGCAAGCCTCTTGGAGTTGGAATAAACGCTTTGATAGTGTGATTAAAGCATTTGGGTTTATACAGACTTTCGGAGAAGCCTGTATTTACAAGAAAGTGAGTGGGAGCTCTGTAGCATTTCTGATATTATATGTGGCTGACATATTATTGATTGGAAATGATATAGAATTTCTGGATAGCATAAAGGGATACTTGAATAAGAGTTTTTCAATGAAAGACCTCGGTGAAGCTGCTTACATATTAGGCATAAAGATCTATACAGATAGATCAAGACGCTTAATTGGACTTTCACAAAGCACATACCTTGACAAGATTTTGAAAAAGTTCAAAATGGATCAAGCAAAGAAAGGGTTCTTGCCTGTGTTACAAGGTGTGAAGTTGAGTCAGACTCAATGCCCGACCACTGCAGAAGATAGAGAGAAAATGAAAGATGTTCCCTATGCTTCAGCCATAGGCTCTATCATGTATGCAATGTTGTGTACCAGACCTGATGTGTGCCTTGCTATAAGTTTAGCAGGGAGGTACCAAAGTAATCCAGGAGTGGATCACTGGACAGCGGTCAAGAACATCCTAAAATACCTGAAAAGGACTAAGGATATGTTTCTCGTATATGGAGGTGACAAAGAGCTCATCGTAAAAGGTTACGTTGATGCAAGCTTTGACACTGATCCGGACGATTCTAAATCGCAAACCGGATACGTGTTTACATTGAACGGTGGAGCTGTCAGTTGGTGCAGTTCTAAACAAAGCATCGTAGCGGGATCTACATGTGAAGCGGAGTACATAGCTGCTTCGGAAGCAGCAAACGAAGGAGTCTGGATGAAGGAGTTCATATCCGATCTAGGTGTCATACCTAGTGCATCAGGTCCAATGAAAATCTTTTGTGACAATACTGGTGCAATTGCCTTGGCAAAGGAATCCATATTTCACAAAAGGACCAAGCACATCAAGAGACGCTTCAACTCCATCCGGTATCTAGTCCAGGTGGGAGACATAGAGATTTGCAAGATACATACGGATCTGAATGTTGCAGACACATTGACTAAGCCTCTTCCACGAGCAAAACATGATCAGCACCAAGGCTCCATGGGTGTTAGAATCATTATAGTGTAATCTAGATTATTGACTCTAGTGCAAGTGGGAGACTGAAGGAAATATGCCCTAGAGGCAATAATAAAGTTATTATTTATTTCCTTATAATCATGATAAATGTTTATTATTCATGCTAGAATTGTATTAACTGGAAACATAATACATGTGTGAATAAATAGACAAACAAAGTGTCACTAGTATGCCTCTACTAGACTAGCTCGTTAATCAAAGATGGTTATGTTTCCTAACCATGAACAATGAGTTGTTATTTGATTAACGAGGTCACATCATTAGTTGAATGATCTGATTGACATGACCCATTCCATTAGCTTAGCACCCGATCGTTTAGTATGTTGCTATTGCTTTCTTCATGACTTATACATGTTCCTATAACTATGAGATTATGCAACTCCCGTTTACCGGAGGAACACTTTGGGTACTACCAAACGTCACAACGTAACTGGGTGATTATAAAGGAGTACTACAGGTGTCTCCAATGGTACATGTTGGGTTGGCGTATTTCGAGATTAGGTTTTGTCACTCCGATTGTCGGAGAGGTATCTCTAGGCCCTCTCGGTAATGCACATCACATAAGCCTTGCAAGCATTACAACTAATATGGTAGTTGTGAGATGATGTATTACGGAACGAGTAAAGAGACTTGCCGGTAACGAGATTGAACTAGGTATTGGATACCGACGATCGAATCTCGGGCAAGTAACATACCAATGACAAAGGGAACAACGTATGTTGTTATGCGGTCTGGCCGATAAAGATCTTCGTAGAATATGTAGGAGCCAATATGGGCATCCAGGTCCCGCTATTGGTTATTGACCGGAGATGTGTCTCGGTCATGTCTACATTGTTCTCGAACCGTAGGGTCCGCACACTTAACGTTACGATGACAGTTATTATGAGTTTATGCATTTTGATGTACCGAAGGTTGTTCGGAGTCCTGGATGTGATCACGGACATGACGAGGAGTCTCGAAATGGTTGAGACATAAAGATTGATATATTGGAAGCCTATGTTTGGGAATCGGAAGTGTTCCGGGTGAAATCAGGATTTTACCGGATTACCGCGAGGTTAGCGGAACCCGCCGGGAGTCATATGGGCCTTATTGGGCCTTAGTGGAAAGGTGAAAGGGCTGCCCATAAGGGCTGCGCGCCTCCCCCCTCCCCTAGTCCTATTAGGACTAGGAGAGGTGGCCGGCCACCGCTCTCCCTCTTTCCCCCTTGGGAATCCTAGTTGGAATAGGATTGGGGGGGGGATTCCTACTCCCGGTAGGAGTAGGACTCCTCCTGCGCCCTCCTCCTGGCCGACGCACCTCTTCCCCTTGGCTCCTTTATATAGGGAGGCAGGGGGGCACCTCTAGACACACAAGTTGATCATTGAGATCGTTCCTTAGCCGTGTGCGTTGCCCCCTGCCACCATATTCCACCTCGATCATATCGTTGTAGTGCTTAGGCGAAGCCCTGCGTCGGTAATACATCAAGATCATCACCACACCGTCGTGCTGACAGAACTCCTCCCCGAAGCTTTGCTGGATCGGAGCCCGGGGATCGTCATCGAGTTGTACGTGTGCTAAGAACTCGGAGGTGCCGGAGTAACGGTGCTTGGATTGGTTGGATCGGGAAGAAGGCGTACGACTACTTCCTCTACGTTGTGTCAAAGCTTCCGTTGCGATCTACAAGGGTACGTAGATCATACTCTCCCCTCGTTGCTATGCATCACCATGATCTTGCGTGTGCATAGGAAAATTTTGAAATTACTATGTTCTCCAACAATTTTTCCCTCCAATGATCCGGAGTTCTTGAATCTGCTTTAAATTGGCAATCATTTACTGAGTCATGTCATCGTAGCCCCAGAGTCTCAAGGCGACTCGAGGAGTTGTCTTGAGATTCTCCATATTTGACCGTGATATAAACCGGTATGAGTCAGTCAATAGATCAGTGATATAACTTGTCCTACATTGGAGAAGTTGCATGCCAAAGTAATTGCTCTTTTAAAGAAAAGCAATATATAATATAAAAATATAGTGGATGGATTTCACCTGATATGTTAAACTAGAAATTATCCACTGGAGAGTTGATGATCACCATGGTGAAGCAGAAATCAATCACGGCCGAGCCGGCCGTGGGAGCAGACAGACGAGTCGGCCGAGTTGTTGTAAGCCGGCGCAGTCGGGCAAGTCAATCACAGGTGCAGTAAGCCACGTGGACGGGCAAGTTGTCCGTCACATTGTAAGCCGGCGTGGACGTGTGAACCGGCCGCGAGAGCGGACGGGCGAGTCGTCCATGGTGTTGTAAGCCGGCGTGGAACGCGTGAGCCGGCCGCGGAAGCGGATGGCTTGAACGCATCCATTGGACCATGCCGCATGGATGGACACTGGTGCATGATTTTATTGGCGCAAGCTCCGTACTCCATATCATGACAATTGCCCTTGCAGTGAATATTTATCCTGCAAAAAATATCGCAAACGAGAGTAATTATTCTCAGATGAATATGTATTGAAAAATAGGTAGGGCTGATATCACCTGGTTATTTTTGTCGGATGAATACCGATGCTCGTACTGCATAACGTTTGGACATAGTCCAGCGCATATGTATGTTGTGATCTGATGTAGTACTGCTTCGTATCTGTCTCAGTATACAGACTGAAATATCAGATTTTGAATTATGTGTTACCCTTAGTATTCAAAATAGCACTTGACCACGTGGTCTTCCAGACTTGATTTAGTACTTGGTCCATGTGATGTTGCTATCCACTTAGGTTGAATCCTTCAACAAATGCACGGGTCCTGCCCTGCAAACTGACAACATTTTGGAAGCTGAACCGATCTGACACTTGAGTTAACCATCAAAGCACGTACTCCATGTTTAAACAGAAGAATCACCAGTAGAGACCTCCTTGTATTTTACGTTTTTTTAATCTTCAGCACCAGAGGCTAGACTTTTGTATTTGGTCTTAGAACACTTGATGTAGCATTGGTAATTTCTGATGGAGCTCTTTCTTGTTGCTTTGTCCCTTATATGAATAATTTAGTCTTGGGCCCTGATTTAGCTTTGGCACTTAAAATAGCACTCTGGCTGCAGGCATGCTGCATCGAAGGCTGTTTCATCTCCGGAGCTGCTGGATTTACTCTCTTCAAGCACCGCAGGAAAAACTGACGTACGATAGCCATTTTATTGTTGTCCGCTATAATACCGAGACAAGCACAGGTAAACCTTATTTCCATTATGTTGCTTCAATTTGCAAAACTTCATCAGGCTTTATCTGTGACCCTTATTTCATGACAAACAGGAAACATACTCCAATCATCCCCCAGTTGATTCAACTGTGTTTTGGACCCTCTATTAAACATCTTGTATATGACTTTTACTTCCTCCATGCTGCTTCAGCTAAATCCAGAAACAATGTTGTCTTCATAAGTAGCACTAGCTGGCAAACACAACTAGTACTGGCATTAGAGAAATTTAAAGTGCACGTGCTTCTCCCTCCACTCTGCTCCGTTTCAACATCGTTTGCAATTTTTCCACAGCCACGACGGGTCACGGCAGTAGCATGTCGTCGAACCCCAGCAGCCCGGTGTTAACATCATTTGCAATTTTTCCACGGCCACGGAGGGTCAAGGCAGTAGCAGGTCGTTGAACCCCAGCAGCCCGGTGTTCGTGAAAGGTGGACCGCAGCGTAGACGGGAAGGCGAGGATCGGCGGCTTGGCAGCACCAGACCCCGGCAAATACAGAGAGCAGCGGCGGCTCAGACGCACGGCTGCGGCCGTTGCCGCAACCACCGTGGCCGCAAACGGCAAGTCAATGAGGCAGAGGCGTGGTGGCTCCAACAAGGCGTGGGTGAAGGCTCACGATGTCAGCTTAGAAGCGCAACGGCTCGCCACGTCCGGCGAGGCATGGGCAGCTCGACGCGAAGGCAAGGCCGGCTAAGACGGTAGCGACGGTCGAGGCACCTCGGTGGAGAGTGCAATTTTATGGAAATCAGGCCCAAAGCAACGGCGGGTCATTAACGTGGCAGAGGAGCGAGGCGAGGCCATGCCACGGCTGAGAAAGCGAGGTGGCTTAGTGCTGCAAAAGCACACGACGGGCGTGTAGGCGGCCACTTGGAACAGGTGGTTCATCGCACCGGCGAGGTAGTGAAGATAAAAACCGGTGACCCGTCGGACCACTTGCGGAGGTGGCGAAGCGGGCGGCCGACCTAGAGACGAAGTGGCTTTAACAGGGACCACGGGCGTAGTGACCCCGAGGACCGTAGACCGGCAGGTTGGAGGTGCGGCTGGTCATCTCAATCGTGATGACAGTAGGTAGAAACAACAACAAGCCGGTGAACGGGCGGCGCGGAGAGGCCGTGAGCAGGCGGAGGCGGGTCTGCCGGCCACGATGGAGGAGTTCCGAGTCGTAGCCTCGAATCGCGGACGGTGTTTCTCAGTCGGCAGCTTAGCAGGAGCAACTCTCGGTAATATTGAGAGGAGAGGCCGGCTCGTTCAATGGGCGTCGCGGGGTGACTTTAGGCAGGCGGCGGCTCGGCCCTGTCGCGGCTGAGGGGAAGCCGCTCGCGGTGCAGTCTGAAGACTTTGGGGCTGGCAGAGTATAAGTAAACCAGAGAACATACCTCATATTTTAGCTGCAATTGTTAACCATCTCGATTTCCAAGTCACGGCTGGAGTGCACATGACTGAGATAGCCGGACAACACATCATTGACATTGAGGTGAGTGTAATGGAAGATATAAAATGCACTTTCTGTTTCTCCAAAGCTTCTTGCTTAGCAGTATGCCGGGCCAATACAGTAAGGGTCCCCAGTTCAACAAACCGGCTACCAGTAATCAACATGTCAGTATCAGAAGTTGTTGGCGGGTTAGCTGAGCTAGATGGTTAAGTAATGGTCGGATTAAGGGTGGTCTCATCAGCTGACAACTCAGGAGGGTCCAATTGAGTATGAACAGCCGGGTCTTCAGGTGCTTCAGTTTGAGAGGGAGGAGTTGGCATGGCCGGCTCAGGTGCAGGAACCTTCGGGTCTTCTGATGGCTTAATCACTTTGGCTTTCTTGGATTTGGCTTGACCACTAAGAATGATTTTTTGAGACAAGTAGTGCAAGGATGCAGTTTTAAAAGATACAGAGGAAAGATGATTTTTCCTTACCCAGGAGCAGTTTTGAAAACCGGAAATTGAGTCTGAGATGAGTCGCCAGAAGAGCGAGAAACCTCCTGCAAAAGATAAAACAAAGTCAGTGATGCAAGGGAATGGATCCATTAATGAAAGCAAAAGACAAAAACGAAAGAAACCTCATTTTGGCTTTTTCGAGGAGTTTGTTGTAAATCAGAAGGCGGTTCATCATCATCATTAGTCCAGGCCTGATGGCGGCTCTCATGTTGCTGCTTTTTCACAACAAAATATGGGTCCAGATAAGCAAAAGGGTGCGAAAACCTTACTTTTTGGGTTGCCGGTCGAAGTTTCTATCTTGGCAAAGGGGCTGAGTTGGAGGAAATAGTTACCTCTTCTTCCACGGCTTGGCTGGCACCCATGTCGTCCTGGCAATAGTCAGTGTCAATAAGATAGTTAAAAAACCGGCCAAGTGAGTCAAGGGCTACCTCCGACTCAGAAGCGTCATCCAGGTGGAATAAGTTAGAAGCAATCTTCTTATTCTTGGGCTTCCGGGTCGTTCGCCTGGCGGCTATGGCAGCGACTCTGGCCTTCTTGGCGGCTTCATGATCATACTTGACGTTCTAGAAGTCAGATTTGGCCTGTAAAGAAATAAACAGGTTGAAAGGTCATGCAAATATTTAAACCACTGAGGAAAACACAAAAAGAGAGAGGTCAGGGGTTTTCACCTCTAGGGCCGGGTTGAGTTTGCAGAAGGGGTTTAACCCAACCTTACTGAAGTCCTCGTATTTGCCGTTCACGAGATGGTTGACATTGCAACAATGTCTTCTTCAGTCAATTGAACAGAGCTATAACGCATAGAGTCATTTGGGCCTCTACCATACTCATACATTAACTTGGATCCGCGGCTTAGAGGGATGACCCGCCATGCGACCCAGCAACGGGTCAGGTCAACTCCGGTTAAGCCGTTCCCCAATAAAGCTTGAATGCTCTTAATAGATGGAATAAGCTTCTGGTGTTCAGTAGTGGTAAGCTTGTCATGGAGCACAAACATGGAATCCAGACGCTCTGCGAGATAAGCCGGCGGTGGTTTTTCATTGGATGGTGATGTGTCTTGGCAGTAGAACCAGGTCTAATTCCAATCTTTGGGATGGCTCGGTAAGACTATTAAGAGAAAGATAACGCCCTGTCAGCGCTGAATTGAGATTCCACCAAGCTCCAAACAAAGGCCGTTGGTGCATTCATTCTGGCAGTTCAAGTAAAAGTATTCTCTAAAGAGTTCCACAGTCGGTTCTTCTTGAAGATATACCTCACAAAGAATTTGAAAAGTACAGATATTTGAGATAGAGTTGGGTCTGATGTCTTGTGGGCAAATCTTGAAAAATGTACAACGTCTCGGAAGAACTTTGAGCCGGGTGGAGAAAATCCCCGGTTCATGTGATCAGTGAAAATAATAACTTCTCCGTCTTTGGGTTGAGGCCGTTCTTCATCTGGGTCAGGTGCACAATAAGACATAAAAATTTTCCCTGGCAAAAATCCTATGGTGACGAATTCCTTCAAGGTATCTTCAGTCACTGTGGAAGGGACCTAGTTGCAGACAGTCGGTGCTTTTGATGACATGATGATCAAAGGACAAACTGAAAAGAAAGTAATGTGCCGGTTCAATTCAATGGTGAAATTAAAAGTTAAATGATGATGGTGCAAATGAGTAATGGCGGCTTAAGTAAGGGCTAATGACATATAAGGGAAAAGTGAGCCGGCGTGATAAGCCGCCATGGCTAAAGACATTTGAAGGAAACCAGAAATAGAATTGGCTAAGTCTTGAGACAAACAGATTTCCCAAAGCTATCGCTAGTATTATGGATCAAAATGGGTTGGAAAAGAAAAATAAATTTAGACCTAAAGAATGAGCGTGGAAGAGTTCATCAGCTCTAAGAAGGTATCTGCGCAAAGGAAAAAGATCTACTAGCATCCAAAATGGGCGTAAAACCACTACCGCATAAGTTCTACTTTTCTTCTGGATCAAAAGAGGGTATGGAGAAGAAACTACAAGGAGGTCTGTGATGAACGGCGAAGAACGCCGATGAACTCGCAACCCTAAACAGATCTAAGGGCGTGGAAAGGTAGGGACTTACGAATGCAGAGCTTCTGCGAAGGGTCATCGCAGTTCTCGGGACAAGTTCAGGGTGATGCGGCGGCCGGCGTTGAGAGGCGACGACAGGCGCTGTGGCGACGGCGAAGCTCGAGAGGCAGAGAGGTGGTGAGAAGATGGAAGGAAGAAGAAGAAAGGGGAAAGACCGGATAAGCCTATTTATAAGGGGATAAGTGAACAGGTAGGCGCAAAAATTCAGGAAGACCAAAATAAAGATTATCCAGCTAAACGGACGCCTCGATTCTCGGAAGATATTAAAAGAGAAGGATCCGTTGAAGAAGACGTCATGGCAGGCTTTCATGTTTTCGAAAGATGACGTCATGGCGGGTTACAGATTTTTTACAGAGAGAGGAAAATGGATTTCATCTAAGTGTTGAAGATTGACAAAGAACAAAGTTCAAGTCAACCTGGGGCATAATGTTGGGGATATAACTACCAGGTATGACCCGCCCAGGAGGGGCCAGGTCAAACCCAATGGCGGATTATGAAAAGAAGCCTAGTAATATTCAAGGTGATAGTTTATTGAGACTTATAGAAGGCCTAAGCCCATAGGCGGCTTAAGGCCCAATATTGTGAACCGCCATATGTAGAGAAAGACTTGTAAAGAAAGGCATATAAAAGAAGTCACCGAGTCGGACACGTTTTATGAGCTGGCCGGGACTTTGTAGGCCGCCAAGCGTCAAGCCGTGTATATTAGGGGACGACCCAGCGGCAGCTTAGGAGAAGAATCAGCAGATCGAAAGCTAAGCAAGCGGATTCGCTCCTTGGTCATCGAAACATAGCAATACAATATCAACTGGACTAGGCCTTACCTTCACCGTAAGGGGCCGAACTAGTATAAACCTCTCGTGTCCTTTCTCCCGATTAACCCCTTTAAGCTTCCTAGTTGCGATGGCACTACGACTAAGTCCTTTCGCTAGGACATCCGCCGTGACAATTACACGACAAAACTGCTAGAGACTTTCGTGCTTGCAATGACAGAAGTGATCTTAAGAAGCTATTAGCTAAGCTGAAAGAAAAAACTCTGAACTAGAATGAAATATGATCCTGCTTATGCTACTTCACCTATCTTTCTTACTGATAAGGATTATGATTTCTCAGTTGATCCTGAGTTAATTACTTTGGTTGAATCCGATCCTTTCTATGGCTATGAATCTGAAACTGTTGTGGCGCATCTTACTAAATTAAATGATATAGCTACCCTGTTCATTAATGATGAGAAAACTCGCTACTATTATATCCTTAAATAATTTCCGTTCTCATTAAAGTGCGATGCTAAGATATGGTTTAATTCTCTTGATCCTACTTTCTTTGACTTTCAGGCAAAGGGGAGATATGTTATAACTAGGGTGGAGGCGACCGAGTACGAGAGGAGGGCGGAGACAGCTCGCCTCCAAGCTGCATCTCAGTACGACCCCAGCTACAACTTTGGATATCCGCTAGGCCAGCCGTGGCCATAGACCAACTTGGGCCAAAATACTAAGATTGGGGGATTACGTATCTCTCACCGACATTACATTCCTGTTCACACACTCATGCTAGTTGTCGGTGCTCATACTTTTTCATTGTATTATCCATGTTAGTTCATTTCCCTTTTTATGCTTTCTTCTTCTGTGTTTACTTAACCTTAGAAAAACCAAAATATTTCTTCTTGTGTGTTTCATGCTTTAGTAGTAGTAGTTAAAAGAAAACCCCAAAATATTTCTCGTTCTTCTTTTGCTTGTTGGGAGCTTTCCCGTGTAAATAGTTTTATTTCTTTTCTTGTTCTTTGGGGGTCGAGAGGAGTAGACCATAGTGAAAATGTTGAGTGGCTCTCATATGCATTATTGTTGATCTAACAAAGAGCCCATATTACCTTGTCTTCTCTCTTGAATTGAATGCTTGCAGATTCCAGCTTAGTCCAATGCACGTGCACTATTATTATTTTCCACACTATTCGGTCGTGCAAGTGAAAGGCAATAATGATGATTATAGGACGAACTTATTGAGATGAGAAAAGCTGGTATGAACTCGACCTCTCTTGTTTTTGTAAATATGATTAGTTCATTGTTCCTGATTCAGCCTATTATGAATAAACATGTTTGTAATGACAATTAGAGATTATAGTTGCTTATGCCATGTTTAGTTAGCTAGGAGTTTATAATTGTTTACATTGCGTGCCAACATGCTATTAAAATGGTTGTGATGTGGTATGATAGGGTGGTATCCTCTTTTGAACGATTCGAGTGGCTTGACTTGGCACATGTTCACGCATGTAGTTGAAACAAAATGAACATAGCCTCTACGATATTTATGTTCATGGTGCATTATATCTTACTCATGCTTGCATTCGGTGTTGATTAATTTTAATGCATGTTCATGACTGTTGTCGCTCTCTAGCTGGTCGCTTCCCAGTCTTTTTCTAGACTTCACTTGTACTAAGCGGGAATACTGCTTGTGCATCCAATTCCATAAACCCCAATGTTGTTCCATATGAGTCCACCATACCTACCTACATACGGTATCTACCTGCCGTTCCAAGTAAATTTGTATGTGCCAAACTCTAAACCTTCTAATAAACCTTATGTTTTATATGGTCGAATAGCTCATGTATCAACTAGGGTTGTCTGTATTTTCCATGCTAGGCGGGTTTTTCTCAAGAGGAGTGGACTCCGCTCCTCACTCACGAGAAAATGGCTGGTCACCGGGATGCCCAATCCCACGCTTTATGCAAATCAAATCAAAATAACTGCAATCAAAACTCCCACGGGACTCTTGTTAGTTGGAGGCACTTGTTGTTTCGAGCCAGCCATGGATTGATGCTTGTTGGTGGAGGGGGAGTATAAAATTTACTATTCTGTTTGGGAACCGCCTATAATGTGTGTAGCATGGAAGATATCGAGATCTCTCGGGTTTTATGTTGACAATGAAAGTATACCGCTCAAAATATTATTAATATCTATTTCAAAACCGAGCTCTTGCACCTCTACAAATCCCTTCTTCCCAGTGCGAAGGGTCTATCTATTTACTTTTATGTTGAGTCATCATCCTCTTATTAAAAAGCACCAGTTGGAGAGCACCACTGTCATTTGCATCCATTAATGTTAGTTTACATTGAGTATGACTTGACTGGATCTCTTTTACCATGAATTACAATGTCTAGTCAGTCCTTGATCTTTAAAGGTGCTCTACATTTATGTTTTGCGGTATCAAAAAGGGCTAGCGAGATACCATCTTATCATATCATATCATGATTATTTTGAGAAAGTGTTGTCATCCAAGATTTATTATTATTGCTCGCTAGCTGATTATGCCATTGATATGAGTAAACATGAGACCTAAATGTTATTGTGAATATGGTTAGTTCATAATCTTTGCTGAAAACCTGAATGTTGGCTTTACATATTTACAACAACAAGAGCAAACAGAGTTTGTAAATTTTTTCTTTATCACTTTCAGTTTATCAACTGAATTGCTTGAGGACAAACAAAGGTTTAAGCTTGGGGGAGTTGATACGTCTCCGTCGTATCTACTTTTCCAAACACTTTTGCCCTTGTTTTGGACTCTAACTTGCATGATTTGAATGGAACTAACCCAGACGAACGTTGTTTTCAGCAGAATTGTCATAGTGTTACTTTTGTGCAGAAATAAAAGTTCTCGGAATGACCTGAAAATCAACGGAGAATTATTTTGGAATATATAAAAAATACTGGAAGAAAGATCCACGTCAGGGGGCCCACAACCTGTCCACGAGGGTGGGGGCGCCCCCTACCCCCCTGGGCGTGCCCCCTGCCTCATGGGCCCCCTGACGCTCCACTGACCTCAACCTTGACACCATATATTCACTTTCGAGGAGAAAAAAAATTGGAGAGAAGGATTCATCGCGTTTTACGATACGGAGCTGCCGCCAAGCCCTAAACTCTCTCGGGAGGGCTGTTCTAGAGTCCGTTCAGGGCTCCGGAGAGGGGAATCCGTCGCCATCGTCATCATCAACCTTCCTCCATCACCAATTTCATCATGCTCACCGCCGTGCGTGAGAAATTCAATCGTAGGCTTGTTGGACGGTGATGGGTTGGAGGAGATTAATCATGTAATCGAGTTAGTTTTGTTAGTGTTTGATCCCTAGTATCCACTATGTTCTGAGATTGATGTTGCTATGACTTTGCTATGCTTAATGATTGTCACTAGGGCCCGGGTGCCATGATTTTAGATCTGAACCTATTATGTTTTCATCAATATATTAGAGTTCTTGATCCTATCTTGCAAGTATATAGTCACCTATTATGTGTTATGATCCGTTAACCCCGAAGTGACAATAATCGGGATAATTACCGGTGGTGACCATAGTTTGAGGAGTTCATGTATTCACTATGTATTAATGCTTTGGCCCGGTACTTTATTAAAAGGAGGCCTTAATATCCCTTAGTTTCCATTAGGACCCCGCTGCCACGGGAGGGTAGGACAAAATATGTCATGCAAGTTCTTTTCCATAAGCACGTGTGACTATATTCGGAATACATGCCTACATTAAATTGATGAACTGGAGCTAGTTCTGTGTCACCCTAAGTTATGATTGTTACATGATCGATCGCATCCGGCATAATTCTCCATCACCGATCCAATGCCTACGAGCTTTTCCTATATTGTTCTTCCCTTATTTAATTTTTCATTGCTACTGTTACAATTACTTCAAAACCCAAAATATTACTTTTGCTACCGTTACCTTTTGCCACCGTTACCACTATTATCATATTACTCTACTACTAAATACCTTGCTGCAGATATTAAGTTTCCAGGTGTGGTTGAATTGACAACTCAGCTGCTAATACTTGAGAATATTCTTTGGCTCCCTTGTGTCGAATCAATAAATTTGGGTTGAATACTCTACCCTCGAAAACTGTTGCGATCCCTATACTTGTGGGTTATCAAGACTATTTTCTGGCGCCGTTGCCGGCGAGCATAGTTCTATTCATTGAGTCACTTAGGATTTATATCTGCTTATCATTATGAAGAACTTGAAAGATCAAAGAACCAAGATTTTTCCCTCAACTATGAGGGGAGGTAAGGAACTGCCATCTAGCTCTGCACTTGATTCACCTTCTGTTTTGAGTAAACTTAGGACACCTAAACCTGCTTCTGCTATTAATTCTGATATGTCACACGTTATTGATGATGCCACTTCTGCAATGCATGATACTTATGATGAAACTACTTCTATGCTTGATACTACTGTGCCACTTGGTGAATTTCTTGATGAGCAACTTGCTACGGCTAGAGAGAATGAAATTATTGAAACTGATAATATTGATGAAAGTGATGATGAAGATTCTCCCCCTAGATATGAATTGCCTGTTGTTCCTGAGGGTTGTGTTATGGATGAAGAAACTGCTTGAGACTTTCTTGCCTGCAATGATAGAAGTCATCTTAAGAAGCTATTAGCTAAGCTAAAAGAAAAAACTTTGAATGCTAGAATGAAATATGATCCTGCTTCTGCTAGTTCCCCTATCTTTGTTACTGATAAGGATTCTGATTTCTCAGTTGATCCTGAGTTAATTACTTTGGTCGAATCTGATCCTTTCTATGGCTATGAATCTCAAACTGTTGTGGAACATATTACTAAATTAAATGATATAGCTACCCTATTCACTAATGATGAGAAAACTCGCTACTATTATATCCTTAAATTATTTCCATTCTCATTAAAGGGTGATGCTAAGATATGGTTTAATTCTCTTGGTCCTGGTTGTGTGCGTAGTCCCCAGGATATGATTTACTACTTCTCTGCTAAATATTTCCCCGCTCATAAGAAACAAGCCGCTTTAAGGGAAATATATAATTTTGTGCAAATTGAAGAAGAGAGTCTCCCACAAGCTTGGGGGAGGCTTCTCCAATTACTTAATGCTTTGCTTTATCATCCTCTGAAGAAAAATGAAATACTTGATATCTTTTATAATGGACTAACCGATGCATCCAGAGATTTCCTGGATAGTTGTGTTGGTTGTGTTTTCAGGGAAAGAATAGTTGATCAAGCTGAAATTCTATTGAATAATATGTTGACCAATGAAAATAATTGGACACTTCCTGAACCAACTCCTAAGCCAACTCCAAATAAAAGGGTATTCTATTTCTCAGTCCTGAAGATATGCAAGAGGCAAAGAAATCTATTAAAGAAAAAGCTATTAAAGCTAAAGATGTTAAGAATTTACCACCTATTGAAGAAATACATGGTCTTAATTTGCCGCCTGTTGAAGAAATACATGGTCTTGATAACCCGACACAGGTAGTAAAGGTAAATTCTCTCTATAGATATGATAAAGTTGAAATCCCTCCTACTAAGTTTGCTAGCCAATGCTTAGATGAGTTTGATAATTTTAGGGTTAAACAAGAAGAGTTCAATGCTTACGTTGGTATACAATTGAAACATAATGCTTATATGATTGAACACTTGAGTGATTATATGGCTAGTGTTAAATGTGAACTTAAACTTATTAGTAAACATGCTTCTATGGTTACCACTCAAGTAGAACAAGTACTTAAAGCTCAGAATGATTTGCTCAATGAATTGAATAGTAAAAATAATGACTTTGTTGTTAGAGTTATGACTAGAGGTGGTAAAATGACTCAGGAACCTCTGTATCAAGAGGGCCACCCTAACACTACTAGGGAAAACCTTATACATAGAATCTTAGCAGCAGCGCGGTCTAAAAAGGCGCTACTTCGAATTAGTAGTAGTGAGCTTCAGTAAAGAGCGCTACTAATGACTAAGTAGCAGTAGCGCTCTAGGTGAAAAGAGCGCTACTACTATAATTGCCATGATGTTGCCCCCAGGCTAGATATAGTAGTAGTGCCCTTCCCGTGGACGCGCTACTGCTAAAGAACTTAGTAGCAGCGATTTTCTTCAAATCTCGCTGCTGCTAAGTATCACCGCAACTAATTAAGTTTAGTCCCATACTGCTAAGCGAACAAGGTGTTTACCACCTTAAATATGTTACTTCTCAACCTATCTCGAGCACTTGGTCTTCATTGAACTATATGTGTATGATTTGTGGTTGCAATATGAATCCTCGACTGTACCTATACAGGTACAGTGAGGATTCATGTTGACTATTTAGATTATACACAAAAAGATCAATGATGAGCAATGTATATTTTTGATGTTTTTACATTGCTTAGACTTATAGCGTTTTTTCAGGACAAAGCGTTACTGATATTGGGATAAACAAAAGAAATAACTGCTTCCATTAGCAGTAGCGGTTATCTCTAAAACGTGCTATAGATAAGTTAGCTATAGCGCGTTTTCCATATGAGCGCTACTGCTAGTTCGAGTTAACCACCCCCCGAATCAGAATTTCGCTAAGTCCTCCTTCCCCCCCCCCACCCCAGCCGGTTCCCGTACTCCTGTCGCCGCAGCCCGAGCCCGAGCGTGCCTTCCCTCACCGCCGCTGCTGCCGCCCGCCCCCAACCTCACTGCCGCCGCTCTCGACCACACTGTCACCGCCCTCGACCTCACCGCCGCCGCCCTGGACCGAGCCCGCCGACCAAGAC
>NC_041382.1:275645791-275659301 GCF_002162155.2 Triticum dicoccoides | reverse complement strand
GTTAGTAGATGATTTTAGTAGTAGTAGATGTTAATTTAGGGTTCATAGATAATGATTTTTAGAAGTAGTGATGGTAAACTAGTTGTATAATTAGAAGTAGTAGATGTTAATTAGTAGTAGATGTAGTAGTTAGATGTTAATTGTTAGTAGTTAGATGTTAATTAGTAGTAGTAGATGTGCTAGTTTCTTTTATTTATAGTAAGTTTATAGTTAGTAAGAACGAGTTGAATTAATAGAACTAGTTAGTAAGAACTTGTTGCTATTTTTTTAGTTAAAGCAATTTTTCTCGCATCGACGTGGACGATGCCTATCCCGCATCCTCGTCGTCGAGTCGGCGGAGGACGACACCTGCTTGACAAGATGGGCCATGTCCGGGACTGGGCTCCGGCGGGGTGGTACCGGGAGGCGCTACCTACCGGGGGGGCGCAGGTTGGTGAGGAGCCAGCCTGTCGTTGACCTGAACCTTCTTTTGTGGCGGTCGCGTGGGACAGTGACGGTCCAGAGGCTCGAGGACTCCGCGGAGGTGGTGTGTCACCGTGTCAGTGAGGAGGACGCGCACGTCCGTCGCTACTTGTTTGCATTGGAGCAAAGGTTCTCCAATACCTAGCAGGTTCTCCAGGGATCTCACTGGAGCTATGATCCCGTGATGGTTCCTTCTCTGTGGGTGTCCACCGCCCGCGCCGATACCCATCGTGTGCTAGGGTTTTAGTTGTACTAGTGATGTTATATGTATGACACTATTCGGGATGTATTAGTGATAATATTCGACGATGTACGGACGCATGAGATGATTTACTTTTGCTTATTGAATGCATGCTAATTTGAGTCCTATAAGATATTTTGAATGCATATCTTGTGTTGCTCAATATCCATGTGGCCGGTCATGTTTGCAGGTTACACCTCCGAGTGGCCTATGTTTTGCCGGAGTGTTGATTCATTTCTTTTCCGGCAAATTTCAGGCGCTCGATATGTCCTATTTTAGCAAAGGTCGTGCCGGATTTTTCCGTGAATTTTGGCATGACTTTTGCCAGAATATGTAGGAAATATCGAGTGCCCCGGATTTGTGTGTTGAGTATCCTCGTAGTTGTCTTCTATCGATTTTCAATTAATTTTTTAACTATGAACATAGGAAATGTCTGACGACAAAAAGGATTTCGGTATTTGCAAATACTGTGAAGACGAGCGCGGCCTGTGCGACGGAATCTTCCTAGATGATGATAGGCGCTTCAGCATCAAGCTGGACGAGAACTTCGAAGTGGATACAGTAAGTCACAACGACAAGTATTTTTTCGTAATTAAGCATGACATCTGCTTCATTTGCTTCAAGTTATTTTTTTTACTATTCTACTAGCGTATCCCCTGGCATGCAAGAGTTTTTGTATTGGATAAGATAGGTTTCAGTCATACTATGGAGGTAAAGAAAGTTTACTTGAATACCGAGCATGGTTATATTTTCCACGCAAAATTGTACAATTCAGACGACTACACCTATTTTGGATGCAAAACATGGCGAGCAGTATGCAAGACTTATGCATTTGAGCCTGATATGGTTATCACCTTTGATATTCGTCCGGAAGATGACATTGAAGGTAATATCGACATCTGGGTCGATGTGCAGACGCCTCCAGTTAAACCATTATGTAAGTTTCTCAACCATATTTATGTCTTTGATATTGTTTATTCAAAAATAGTTGAAAACTAATTTGTATTGTCAGCTTATTTTGGTGCAAGCAAACATGTCCAGCGCTTGGTAGATAGGACCTACTACTGTCCCGGGGCTGAACTAAACTGCGAGGAGCTAAGTCATTATGTTTCATGGCTTGAGGATCTTGATACTATCAAGACCAATTTTCTTCCTGGACTTAGAAATGTTAGTACTGAAAACGTGCGACCAATAGTGTTCGTAATGAACTACGGTCACATCTATTTAGGAAGGATGGTAAGATTTTTACTATTTGTCCTCAGTGCATCTTTTCCATACATTATTTGTGAAGCTAAACTTCATTGCTAAGTATGTTACCATACGATGTTTTTTCAACAGGGACTCCCGATGAATGTTGTGCCTTATGGGATCGAGACTAAAGGTACCATGAGTATTATTAGCTTACAGCCAAGATATCCTACATGTTACTTTAGTGCATTCAAGATCAGCGATGAATGCTTAATAGTACAAGACTAGACCAGATATGTGATGGGGGAGCGCAGAGAAGTACTAGGGGGCGGCAAACAGATGTGCTACCCAAAATTAGGAGACAGGTTCATCTGCATGCTCCAACTTGATCAAGGAGGAGAGCTACACATGTTTTATGTTATTTTACCTAAGAGAGAGCAGCAGAAGTGCTTAGCTAGCTAGAAATGAGTTTGAGGATGATGATGTGCTACACTATTACTATGATGATAAAATAGCTAGTGTTGGTGGTAATGACTATGATGATTATTATTAGCTAGTGTTGGTGGTGATTAGTTAGCTAGAATGAGAGTTTGAAGATGATGATGTGTGCTACACTATGACTATGATAATTCAATAGCTAATGTTGGTGGTAATGACTATGATGATGATTAAATAGCTTGTGTTGGCGGATTAGATTCAAGTTGAGGCAACATGTGGTGCACATCAAAAGTACTACTAGTCCAGACTAGATCATGTTTGGATTTGTAGTATACTTTTGACATGCACCACATATTGCCTCCACTTGAAACTAATCCACCTTCATTTGACACACTGTTATGGACATAATGATATAAACCTCATAACTAGTATTGTACCAATATTTGTACGATAAATACACTAAAAATAAAAAAAATAAAAAGGAATACTAGTAGCGATGGACGGAAAACACGCTTCCAGTAGTTACATTAGCAGTAGCGCGGGATTGAACAAACGCTGCAGCTACTTGTCCTAGGAGTAGCGCATGTAACACGCGCTACTGCTAAGGAATAGCTGTAGCGCCTTATCAGTAGCGCATATCCCCGCGCTACTGATAGGCCTAAAACCCGCGCTGCTGCTAGCCTTTTCCCTAGTAGTGTAAGAGAATTGAGAAAGATTCTCAGAGAACTACTATAGATGCACCTAGTCCTTCTAAAAGGAAGAGAAAGAAAAATGATAGGACTCTGCATGCTTCTAGTGAACCTGTTGTTGACACACCGGAGAATCCCAATGATATTTCTATTTCTGATGCTGAAACACAATCTGGTAATGAACATGAACCTAGTGATAATGTTAATGATGATGTTCATGTTGATGCTCAACCTCGCAATAACAATGATGTAGAGATTGAACCTGTTGTTGATCTTGATAACCCACAATCAAAGAATCAACGTTATGATAAGAGAGACTTTGTTGCTAGGAAGCATGGTAAAGAAAGAGAACCATGGGTTCAGAAACCCATGCCTTTTCCTCCTAAACCTTCCAAGAAAAAGGATGATGACGATTTTGAGCGCTTTGCTAAAATTATTAGACCTATGTTTTTGTGTATGCGTTTGACTGATATGCTTAAAATGAATCCTTATGCTAAAGTGCTTCATGATCCACGCCAAGAGATGCTCAAGTGCGGCCTTGTGAATGGCCGTTAGAGGACTTCATGATCCAAGCAGGAATTAAAGAAGAATTTGATGCATATGTGCGTAACGTTGATCTGGAGAGCTTCAAGGCAGATAAGTGCCGTCAATACCTCTATTTAACTGATTCATTTGTGAGAAGGTTTAAATTTTCATCATCACGCAATTCTCAAACTGTCCTATTTGATCTTTATGATAAATCTAATACCATGGACTTAGAAGATTTTAACATTGCTTGTAAACTCCCACAGTGGGGTGATGTTAGTGAACCTCACAAATCTGAATTTAGAGATTTTCTTGCTAGTATTACAGTGGGGGAATCTAGAGATGTAACACAAGCCACCATAGGGAGCATTCATTTTCCTGCTATACATTATTTTGCCCTCTTCATAGGTAGATGCATAAATGGTAAAGATGAAGCATGTCTCCATAGGTAGATGCATAAATGGTAAAGATGAAGCATGTCTTCATAGGTAGATCCACTGACCTCAACCATGACTCCATATATTCACTTTCGGGGAGAAAAAAATCAGAGAGAAGGATTCATCGCGTTTTATGAAACGGAGCCGCCGCCAAGCCCTAAACTCTCTCGGGAGGGCTGATCTGGAGTCCGTTCGGGGCTCCGGAGAGGGGAATCCATCGCCATCGTCATCATCAACCTTCCTCCATCACCAATTTCATGATGCTCATGACCGTGTGTGATAAATTCCATCGTAGGCTTGCTGGACGGTGATAGGTTGGATGAGATTTATCATGTAATCGAGATAGTTTTGTTAGGGCCTGATCCCTAGTATCCACTATGGTCTGAGATTGATGTTGCTATGACTTTGCTATGCTTAATGCTTGTCACTAGGGCCCGAGTGCCATGATTTCAGATCTGAACCTATTATGTTTTCATCAATATATGAGAGTTCTTGATCCTATCTTGAAAGTCTATAGTCACCTATTATATCTTATGATTCCTTAACCCCGAAGTGACAATAATCGGGATACTTACTGGTGATTATCGTTGTTTGAGTAGTTCATGTATTCACTATGTGTTAATGCTTTGGTCCGGTACTCTATTAAAAGGAGGCCTTAATATCCCTTAGTTTCCATTAGGACCCCGCTGCCATGGGAGGGTAGGACAAAAGATGTCATGCAAGTTCTTTTCCATAAGCACGTATGACTATATTCGGAATACATGACTACATTACATTGATGAACTGGAGCTAGTTCTATGTCACCCTAGGTTATGACTGTTAGATGATCGATCGCAACCGGCATAATTCTCCATCACCGATCCAATGCCTACGAGCTTTTCCTATATTGTTCTTCGCTGGTTTACTTTTCCGTTGCTACTGTTACAATCACTTCAAAACCCAAAAATATTACTTTTGCTACCGTTACCTTTTGCCACCATAACCACTATTATCATATTTCTTTGCTACTAAATACCTTGCTGCAGATATTAAGTTTCCAGGTGTGGTTAAATTGACAACTCAGCTGCTAATACTTGAGAATATTCTTTTGCTCCCCTTGTGTCGAATCAATAAATTTGGATTGAATACTCTACCCTCGAAAACTGTTGCGATCCCCTATACTTGTGAGTTATCAACACCCTATTATCAAAGTTATTCCTCACACTTGAGTTCATATGTAGTTCACGGGCCACGTGCCTAGTGATCTATTATGGTATCAGACGCAATACTTGTTCTTGTTGCTCTGCACCCTTTCACCTTCTGATTAGGCCATCGAACGATTGCTTTCCCATTGGACACTTCTCATGGTACCTTCTTATTTTACTGTCGATATTTTCTTAAGTATCTATTCGAGAGTTACTTTCTACCACATTCCTTGAGTTATCTGCGAGATAGTCAGCCATGTAAGGTCCGTTCTTCCGAAGTTACCCCTTGTCCTTTCGTAAGTACGATGAAATTTCCGAAGAAGGGATGATGACTTCATCACGATAACCTGAAGCTATGGAATGAAGACATTAATGTAATGGATCGATCTCTTCGAGAAGAGCAACCAAGACCAAAAAGAATCGTTGGAATTTCGTAACCTAATCTTCCACCATACTCCCCTCTTAAATCATGGGACGAGATTTCTTGTAGTAGAGGAGAATTGTGAAGCTCGGATAATTATGCTACAGTAAACCTACGCTAATGATGCCACGTCATCTCTGTTACTGTTGCTAACCTCGCGTTAGATCAAAACGTTTCAAAGTCAAATTTGAATTTTAGGCAAACATTAAAAGTGTTCGAACATAAAAACTAAAATGTTCTAGAGGTGACAAATATTGCATAGTTAATTATGGTGGAGAATCCACATATTTATAAAATATTTAATTGCACTAAAATGATTTAACCAGTAGTGAAAACAATTAAATAAATGCCTATTGAATGTTATAAAACATTAAAACTATTTTATTATGGGTAAGAATTAATCTGACAGTAGTTTATTTATAAATACAAATTTAGATACTACTGGCATTTTTTATAAAACTAAAAATAAAAGAAACTAGAAATAAAATAGAAAAGAAAAATAAGAAAAGAACTGACAAAACAAATAAATACAAAAGAAAGAGAAACCCCCTCCCTCCCTGGGCCTCGGCCCAGCTAGCCATCGGGCCAACCAGGCCGGCCCAGTTGCCCCTTGTATAACGCCCCGGTCCACCACCGAACCCTAGTGGTCGCTCATCCCCACCGCTGGATCTGGATCAGCCCCGTGCCGATCCCCGATGCCCGACCATGACGCCTCGCTGCCTGACACCGCCCGTTGCCGCCTCGACGCCGTCGCCCCATCGCCCGACCCCGACTCCTCTCCGATCCCGCCTCGCTCAACTACAGGGCTCTCTGAGCCTCCTCCCTTTCTCATCTCTGCCTCCCTCGCCCGCCCGCTAGTCCGCCGTGGTCGCGCCATGCTCGTGGACACTGTTGCCCCGCTCGTGCCCCGCCACGCCCGTCGCCGTCCGAGTGCGTGCCAAGACCTGCCCGGCTCGCCGCCTCCTGCCCATGCTTGTAGCTGCGCTCGTAGCCCCCTCTCTTCCCCGCGCCGTCCTCACTTCAGCCAACCACCGCGGCCTCGCCCGCGGTCACCGCACTTGCCCCGGCTCTGTCCCGGCGTACCCGCACTCCCTCCGCCGTGCGCTGCACGCGAGCCTGCATGCCGCGCATCGCAGCCTCACGCCACGCACGCCTCACTGCTGGCTTTGCTCGTGCTGCCGCTGCTGCCGTCGCCGCTCCCGAGCCATGCCTCGCTGGTAGCCGCCGCGCTTCACCCGCTCCTCCCATCGCCCGTCTGCCTCGGGCCACCGCTGCTCGCTCGCTGCCTAGCGCCGTAGCCACCCACACCCTCGTCCCCCCCCGCTCACGGAACGCGCCGCCCTTCCGGCACCACCCGTAGGCGCCCTCGCGCGCCCCTGGCCTGCACGCCTGCAGAGCCGCTGGTACCATTGCCAGCGCTCGCGGCCGCTCCGGCTCATCCAGCCCCGCCCATGCGCCATGCGCCGGCCCGAGCTGCGCCTGCTATCACCGCCGACCACCCCGCCTGCGCGGCCCAGCTCCGCCCACCACTGCGCTGCTCGCCGTAAGCCCCCGCACGCATCGCCGCCTCTGACCGGGCCTCTGGCTCCCCGCGCACATGCTACTGCGCCCCCCTCCGCTCCGGCCGGCCTCGCCACGCCTCCCCGCACCGGCCACAGTCGCCAGCGCTGGGCCACGCGTCGTCCCCTTTCCCCCTAGCCGCGCGCTACGGCCCCCGGCGACCGCGCCTGCACCACCGGGGCGAAGCCCCGGTTATCCCCTCGCCCACGCCCGCTAAGGAGCGCCCATTAGGCCCCTGTGTGCCTATGACAGTGGGGCCCCACCCTAGAACGATTTATGAAAAAATAAAAAATAAGATAAAAAATAAATATTAATTAATTATGTTTAATTAACCTAATTAACTAGTGTTAATTAAATAAATAGTAATTATATTAGCTAAACCCTAATTAGATTAAACAGTCAATGACATGCGGGACCCACACGTCAGCTTGACCAGTCAACACCTCAGTTGACTGATGACATCATGCTGATGTCATGCTGATGCAATAATACAATTTTCAAATTTAATTAATAATTAATAAATTAGAAAAATAATCCGTAATTCGGATGAAAATACTTTGTACATGAAAGTTGCTCAGAATTTCGAGATGAATCCGGTTAAGCAGTCCGTTCGCCCGCCACACATCCCTTGCATAGCGAACACGCAACATACCCCCTCCGGTTCATCTGTCCGAAAATGCGAAACACTGGGAATACTTTCCGGATGTTTCCCCCTTCGCCAGTATTGCCTATCCCTATGTTAGGTCACCCCTAGCACAACGTATTATCGCGTCTTGCTTTGTGTTACATTTGATTGCTGTGACGCTCCGAGACCGACGCGCCAGGTGTCTTCCAGTTATTCGCCGTCGTTGTCATGTCATCTGCTTGCGTGATTCATCTTATCATGTCATCATCCGCTTTGCATCATCATGTTTTCAAAACTTGCATCCGTCCCGGTCTCCTCGTCCTCTTTTGTTGTCCGTTCTGAGCCCAGCCACACTTGCACGCGCCCGCGGCATGTCCGGTTTATTATTTTATAAGTGGCCAGAAAATGTTCTCGGAATGGGATGAGAGTTGACGTGTGGTCTTATTATAGTGTAGATAGACCGCCTGTCAAGTTTCATCGCATTCGGAGTTCGTTTGATAGCCCAACCGTTTAACTATAGTGACATTATAGTCAGTCTAACGTCGGATGTTTTCAGTCTCCGAAAACGGTTGCCGGGCCTCTCTCTCCTCTCTTCTCAGCCCATCTCTATCTAGCACAGCCCACTAGCCCACCTATCTAACCCCCCTCTGCTTCGGGTCGTCTGATCAAGATCGAACGGCTCCAAAACAGCCTCAAACCCCCTAACCCTAGCCCCCTTGCCTTATATCGACCCCCTCCATGCCATTTTTGGCATCCCTAGCCCTCCACCTACCTCTAGCCCCCTCCCATCAATTTCAGCGCCGAACCCCTCCCTGGCCTCCACTTGTTGACGCCGCCCTTGGTCTCTTCCCGCATTGCCACCTCGCCGACGCCACATGGCGCGCTCCTAGTGGCCAGCCGCCACCGCGTGGTCACCCGCAGCCAACAGGACGATGCCACGTCGCCCTGGCCTCCTCCCACCTCCCGCGGCCCTGCCAGGCCTGAGAGGGGCCCGCGGAGCCCATCTGCAGCCGCCGTCGCAGCCCACGCGCGCCCGCGTGAGCCCAACCTCCCGCTTCCTCCTCGATCCCGACCTGGATCGAGGGACTCTACCCCGCTGCGCCATCTCCTCGCCGTCGACAAGCTCGCCGGAGCCTGCTCGCATCGGTCACCTCGGCAGCAGGCCAGTGCCGCCCTCGCCTCCCTCTCATTCCCTTCCCGTTCTCCTTCCTCCCCTCACCGGATCTCTCTCTTCCTCGCAGCAAGCCTCCACCGCCAGGGACGCCGGCCTCGAGCTCGCCTTCGCCGCCGAAGATGGAGAAGGGGCCACCAGATCGTTCATCCCCGTGCTAGATCCGGTGCCCCAAGGTTCCCTCGCCAGGATCTGCTCATTCCCGTCCTCGCCAACCGCGCCCGTCGTCGTTTCCCCACGCGCCGTGCTTGCCAGAGTTCGGCCGCCGCCGCCGTGGTTCTTCGCTGACCGCGCCTGCGTCGACCGCACGCACCTGGGCTGCCTCCCCTTCAACCGTTGACCGCGGCCCAACCCACACGTTCCCACTGCCCTGGGCCAGGTCCAGCTAGGTGAGCGCCAGCCCCTCCTCTCTGCTGGGCCGCCAACCAGATCCGGCCCGTATCCTGTTTTTTTTTCATAGAACGTTTTTTTTCTATTTTCCAGAGTCAGCAGTTTTTACAGAAAAACCCTCCTGTTTCATGCATATATTAACTCATTATCTATGCACCGGATTAAAATGATTTATATATGAAAGTTGCTTAGAATTTTGTGTAGTTTCATAATATGTCATTTCCATCCATGTTTAAAATGCTTAAAATGATGTTTGCTTTAATTTGCTCCTATGCCATGCTAAAATGCTTTAATTCATAACTAAATAACCGCAACTCGGAATTTAATAATCTTTATATGTAAATGGGGTGGAAAATGCCTAGTTTAACATGGTGGTTTTATTTTTCATGTTTAATAACTCTAAAATTGTGTTTAGGGCAGAACAATACCAAATCTAATTTATGCACATGAGGAGTTTCCGGATTTGTTGTTCGTTGCTTCCGGCCTCATTTAACCTTGACTAGATAGGTAGTTTTACTTTGCTTCACCCTCTTGCCATGTTTAACAACATTTAATATTGTTGGGTAGATAAACAAGATGGAACTAAATAACTTGTCGTGGTGTTTCGCCAATATGCAACTCGTTGCATATTGAGCTCCACTTAATTTGTAGGATTGTTTGTGCACTTTGCCATGCCATCCCTCTTTAAACCGGACATGCATCATTCTTGTTTGCGCATAATGCCATGTCTATGTGGTGGTTGTTTACTAGGTTGTTTGCTCTTTTCCGGTGTTGCTTCTTCGGGTTGGTTCCGATAACGCCGCGTTTGTGAGGAACCGTTCGACTACGTCTGTTTGTCTTCTTTATGGACTCGTTCTTCTTCGTTGCGGGATCTCAGGCAAGATGACCATACCCTCGAAATCACTTCTGTCTTTGCTTTCTAGTTGCTCGCTCTTTGCTATGGCTATGCTACGATACCTACCACTTGCTTATCATGCCACCCATATCGTTGAACCAAGCCTCTAACCCACCTTGTCCTAGCAAACCGTTGTTTGGCTATGTTACCGCTTTGCTCAGCCCCTCTTATAGCGTTGTTAGTTGCAGGTGAAGATTGAAGTTTGTTCCTTGTTTGAACATGGAGATGTTGTTCCTTGTTGGAACATGTTTACTTGTTGGGATATCACAATATCTCTTATTTAATTAATGCATCTATATACTTGGTAAAGGGTGGAAGGCTTGGCCTTTTGCCTAGTGTTTTGTTCCACTCTTTCCGCCCTAGTTTCCGTCATATCAGTGTTATGTTCCCGGATTTTGCGTTCCTTACGCAGTTGGGTAATAATGGGAACCCCTTGACATTTCTCCTTGAATAAAACTCTTCTAGCAATGCCCAACTTCGGTTTTACCATTCGCCACCTAGCCTCTTTTTCCCTTGGGTTTGCGGACTCAAGGGTCATCATTATTTTACCCCCATGGGCCAGTGCTCCTCTGAGTGCTGGTCCAAACTAGAGCCCCTTGCAGCGCCACCTCGGGGAAACTCGTGGTTTGGTTTTAGTTGTACGGATTGCTCATCTGAGTGTGCCCTGAGAACGAGATATGTGCAGCTCCTATCGGGATTTGTCGGCACATTTGGGCGGTCTTGCTGGATTTGTTTTAACTTGTCGAAGTTGTCTTGTAGAACCGGGATACCAAGTCTGATCAGAATGTCTCGGGAGAAGGTATATCCTTCGTTGACCGTGAGAGCTTGTCATCGGCTAAGTTGGGACTCCCCTGCAGGGATTGAACTTTCGAAAGCCGTGCCCGTGGTTATGGGCAGATGGGAATTTGTTAACGTTCGATTGTAGAAAACCTGAAGTTGACCTTAATTAAAATGCATCAACCGCGTGTGTAACCGTGATGGTCTCTTTCCGGCGGAGTCCGGGAAGTGAACACGGTGTTGGAGTTATGCTTAACGTAGGTTGTTCTAGGATCACTTCTTGATCATAGTTTCTCGATCGTGCTTTGCCTTCTCTTCTCGCTCTCATTTGCGTATATTAGCCACCATATATGCTAGTCGCGTGGTGCAGCTCCACCTCATACCTTTACCTTACCCATAAGCTTAAATAGTCTTGATCGCGAGGGTGCGAGATTGCTGAGTCCCCGTGACTCACAGATACTTCCAAAAACCAGCTTGCAGGTGCCGATGAGTCCATGCAGATGACGCAACCAAGCTCAAGGAGGATCTCATTGAAGATCTTGTCCTTTGTGTTGTTTCATTCTAGTTGATGAGTAGTGGAGCCCAGTTGGGGTCGATCAGGGACCTTGTCGCTTTTGGGGTTCTTCTTTTATTTTGGTTCCGTAGTCGGACCTTGATTGTATTTGGATGTTGTAATGCTTTATTCATGTAATTGTGTGAAGTGGCGATTGTAAGCCAACTATGTATCTCTTTCCCTTATGTATTACATGGGTTGTGTGAAGATTACCTCACTTGCGACATTGCTTTCAATGCGGTTATGCCTCTAAGTCATGCTTCGACACATGGGAGATATAGACGCATCGAGGGGGTCAGGACATATCAGTAGCGCCTCGACTGTCATGCTTCGCAAGGTGCAGGCGAGGGGGTCAGCACCCCCTCCTCTCATCGATGGGCACAGCCGTAGCAATGGCACTCGGTCTGAGATAAGCCATCGCCCGCTGGCTGCCCCCACCACGGGAGCGACCGCGGCGCATGCGGCTCCTCCCGAACGAGCCAACCAGACTGTTTCCCTCGACGAAGCTGCGGACCCTCGAGCACCACTGTGGCGCAACCCCGCTGCCTAGGTGGTCGTCAGACAATAGCATGGGCACGGCACCGCTGCCGCCGCCGCTTGCACCGTCAGGAGCCAGGCGACGTTGCAGTCGACATCATCAACATCTATGCCAAGCACAGCCATGGAGGCTATGGCGCGAGCCCAGCTGCTACTGAGGTTTCCGCTAGTAGCCGAGCCGATGGATGAATGGCGTGCCACCATCCAAAGCCTGCTCGGTTCACCGAAGCTGGGGGCTCACGATGAGTTGGCTCATCGCAACCTCCCCCAAGCAACAACAACCGCCCGTACTGCTGGCCGTACAGACAGGGCCATCCCCACGGTGCAGTCCCCACCATGGCAGCCGACGCGGGTGCAGCAGAATAAATATTCTGACGACATCTCGATGGCCTCTTATGACCCTCGAGCACGTCCAGGCCAACGTAGAGCCCCGGAGGATAGGCGACAGACATGCACTTCGTCATAGATTGGCGCCACGATGACCTCCGCCCGACCGACGGGTGCGATGACCTCAACGTCGATGAGCCTGCGCTGACTGTTGGCAGGTGGCTTCGTTTGGAGGTCGCATGCCCTGCCTTTACACGAGAACTACGGCAAGTCCGTTGGCTGTCCGTTCGTATGTTTAAGACGGAGATACCTGAGAAGTAAGGCGGGAGGCTGAACCAAGCAGATTTCCTCAGCATCTACACCATCACTGTTCAGGCTGCCGGGGGAAAAGTTGAGAAGGTGTTCGCCAACTACTTCCATTTGGCCACCTGTAACGCCCCGCGACCGACGTGCCTGGTGTCTTCGAGTTATTCGCTGTTGTTGCCTTGTCATTTCTTGCGTGTCATGCATCCCATATCATGTCATCATGTGCATTGCATTTGCATACATGTTCATCTCATGCATCCGAGCGTTTTCCCCGTTGTCCGTTTTGCAATCCGACGCTCCTATGTCACCCGGTGAAACCTTTTACCTCTTTTCATGTGCGGGTGTTAAACTTTCTCGGATTGGACCGAGACTTGCCATGCAGCCTTGGTTTACTACCAGTAGACCGCCTATCAAGTTTCGTGCCATTTGGACTTCGTTTGAGACTCCAACAGTTAACCGAGGGACCGAAAAGGCCTCGTGTGTGTTGCAGCCCAACACCCTTCCAAAGTGGCCAAAACCCACCTAAACCTCCTCCACGACCTCGGTCGTTCGATCACGATCGCGTGGCCGAAAACCGCACCTCATTTGGAGCTTCCTAGCTCCCTCTACATCTATAAATAGATCCCTCCATTTCATTTTCGGGTCCTCTTCCCCGAAACCCTAGATCTCTCTTCTCCGCGCCGCCAGACAAAAATCGGCCGGCCGGACACGTCTGCCCCGCTCCCCCCGGCCAACCATCGCCCGCCACATGTCACGCCACCGTTCCTCCGCCGCCGCGGCCCGC
>NC_041382.1:275505092-275645339 GCF_002162155.2 Triticum dicoccoides | reverse complement strand
CGTTTTGCCGGAGCGCCGCGGCCATGCCCTCGCCGCGCCGCCGCCTGTGCCATCCGGAGCCGCCCTGCCTCGCCAGCGCCGCCCAGATCCGGTGACCTCAACGCAGGATCCGTCGAGCTCCTCCTCTGCCCGGAGCTCCCACTGCCACCCCTGCCTTCTCCGGCGAGGATCTGGCGAGATCCGCCGCCACCTCAGTTCATGCGCTGCCCAAACCCTACATCCGGAGGTGGTATTTTTCGTCTAAGTCCCCAGTTTGCATTAATTTTTGGGCATTTTCTTCATGTCATAACTCATCACTCGTTGCTCCGATTCGTGCGTGTAGCATATCAAAATGTTCGCCTCAACGAGTACATCATTTCATTTCATTGAATCATTTTCATTTGAGCTCATCTTGATGCCCGAAATGCTGTTGGAAGAGGGCTATGTGATGTAATTGTCAGATCTGTTTCAGCAAATAGATATTTGTCATTTTTGCCATGATTAATGTGTGCATGATATGCTCCTGAGCTCTACATCAGTTTTGTTATATGCCATGCCATCTTTACAGAGGTGCTTACCATGTATTTTTGTGATATGTGTGGTGACTACCACAAGCCTGCAAAGTAGTGTAATCGGTAATGCTGATTTCAGGAACTTAGAATTTCACTAAGTCCTTGTCCTGATTTTGTCGTTATGCCATATGTTCATGTTGTTTCCTAGTGATCCGTGCCTCTTTTGAGGATGATCAGTCAAGATTATTTGTTAACATTGTGGTGCTCTATACATCCATGTCCTTGTTTGCATTTATGGAGCAGCCTAGCTTGAGTCAATCGAGCTCTACTTTCGCTATATCGTGAATCCTGGCAGATTGTTGACTTGTTAGCGATTTTGCCGAGGATGTTGCTATTGATCCGTGCGTGCTATGTTGTTGTTCTTGCCATGTATAGCTTCTATGCCATGTATTCTTGATGGGTGTATGCTTAGTTTGTCAAGCCATGCTCTGTAGTGAGTGCATCGAGCTCGTAAACATGCCTATTCATTAACTGATTTGCATGCTCCAGTTTTTCACAGTCTGAATCTGTTTATGTTTTTCCCATGTTCACATGCTTGCAATTGTATTTTCTGGTCCCTTTTGGCTCAAGGTCACTAAGGGACTTTTGTTAAGTGCTTTGAGTAGCTTCATGCCATGCCTTGCTTTGCCATGATATGTTCCTGTAGCATGTAGTTTTCATGCTCTAAAGTGTGCTTCCTGATGATAAATTCTAGACTTGTGTTAATTTCACTAAGTCTGAAACCTGTTATCATTTGCACTTTTGCCATGCTTGTTTGAACCTCTTAATGGATGAAAAGCTCAGTGTTCATCTTTTGTCAAGCATCTTGAGTGGATCCCTACCATGTATTTTGTTTCCATGTTTGAGTGTTGTAGCATATTTAACTTGTTGCATTTAGATGGCTACTTGCTGATTATCGCAGACCGGTGCCATATTTGTTTTGCTTGCCATTTCCAAACCGTGCATCCGATTCTGGTGATCTTTATATCGATTTCAACCGAAATCACCTCACCTTTCCAGTGGCACTCTTGGATTTCCAAGTTGAGCCCAGGTTCAATCATTCCTTTCCAAATCATACATATGCATCACATACCGCATCCCGCATATCATACCATGTTCGTGTGTTGGTTGTTTACTATGTTGTGTGCTTCTTTCAGGTGTTGCTTCTTCGGGTTGGTTCCGACAACGTCTCGTTTGTGAGGACCCGTTCGTCTACGTCTGTGTGTCTTCTTCATGGACTCGTTCTTCTTCCTTGTGGGATTTCAGGCAAGATGACCATACCCTTGAAATCACTTCTATCTTTGCTTGCTAGTTGCTCGCTCTTTTGCTATGCCTATGCCGCGATACCTACCACTTGCTTATCATGCCTCCCATATTGTTAAACCAAGCCTCTAACCCACCTTTCCTAGCAAACCGTTGTTTGGCTATGTCACCGCTTTGCTCAGCCCCTCTTATAGCGTTGCTAGTTGCAGGTGAAGATGAAGTTTGTTCGATGTTGGAACATGGATATTGTTGGGATATCATTATTATCTCTTATTTACTTTAATGCATCTATATACTTGGTAAAGGGTGGAAGGCTTGGCCGTATGCCTGGTGTCTTGTTCCACTCTTGCCGCCCTAGTTTCCGTCATATCGGGGTTATGTTCCCGGATTTTGCGTTCCTTACGCGGTTGGGTTATAATGGGAACCCCTTGACAGTTCGCCTTGAATAAAACTCCTCCAGCAATGCCCAACATTGGTTTTTCCATTCGGCACCTAGCCTCTTTTTCCTTTGGGTTCCGCGGACTCAAGGGTCATCTTTATTTAAACCCCCCTGGGCCAGTGCTCCTCTAAGGGTTGGTCCGACCGAGTAGACTGCGGGGCCACCTCGGGGCAACTTGAGGGTTGGTTTTACTCGTAGGATGTCTCATCTGAGTGTGCCCTGAGAACGAGATATGCGCAACTCCTATCGTGATTTGTCAGCACATTTGGGCGGTGTTGTTGGACTTGTTTTACCATTGTCGAGGATGTCTTGTAACCTGGATGCCGAGTTTGATTAAAATGTCTTGGGAGAAGGAATATACTTCATTGACCGTGAGAGATTGTGATGGGCTAAGTTGGGACACCCCAGCAGCGATTTGAACTTTCGAAAGCCGTGCCCGTGGTTATGGGCAGATGGGAATTTGTTAATGTCCGGTTGTAGAAAACCAGAAGTTGACCTTAATTTAAAATACATCAACTGTGTGTGTAACCGTGATGGTCTCTTTCCGGCGGAGTCCGGGAAGTGAACACGGTGTTGGAGTTATGTTTGATGTAGGTTGTTCTAAGATCACTTCTTGATCATAGTTGTTCGACTGTGCTCTTGCCTTCTCTTCTTGCTCTCATTTGCGTATGTTTAGACACCATATATGCTAGTCGCTTGCTGCAGCTCCACCTCATACCTTTTACCCTTCCTATAAGTTTAAATAGTCTTGATCGCGAGGGTGTGAGATTGCTGAGTCCCCGTGACTCACAGATACTTCCAAAACAAGCTTGCAGGTGCCGTTGAACCATGAAGATGATGCAACCAAGCTCAAGCAGGAGCTCGATGAAGATCTTGTCCATTGTGTTGTTTCATTTTCAGTCGATCAGTAGTGGAGCCCAGTCGGGACGATCGGGGATCTGTGTAGCTTTTGGGGTAGTCTTCTTTTATTTTTGGTTCCGTAGTCGGACCTTGATTGTATCTGGATGATGTAATGATGTATTCATGTAATTGTGTGAAGTGGCGATTGTAAGCCATCTATGTATCTTTCCGCCTTACGTATTACATGGGTTGTGTGAAGATTACCTCACTTGCGACATTACTTTCAATGCGGTTATGCCTCTCAGTCGTGCTTCGACACGTGGAAGATATAGCCGCATCGAGGGCGTTACATGTTCGCCAACTACTTCCATTTGGCCCTCAAGTCCAAGGTGAGGTCTTGGCTGATGCACCTGCCGGATAACTCTATTTTGTCATGGGCAGACCTGTGCCACGAGTTCATCGGTGCCCAGTGACCTGCAACTTCTCCAGTAAAAGGAAGGAGAAACTCTCCGTAAGTATTTGTAGAGATTAAGTAAAGTTAATATAAATATTCCAAATATCCATCCGACAGCCATTATAGCAGCTTTCCAGTCCAATGTGCGCAACCGTCACATTCATTCCAAGATGACCGTGCGGTTTCCCAAGACTATGAAGGAGCTATACACACTAGTGTATAAGTGTGCTCGGATGGTGGAAGGAAGTGGCCCAGAGAGGAAGATTACACCAATGTTGATTCAGAGGATGAGGATGAATCAACTAGTCAGAGAAAGGGCAAGAAGCGCAGTAAGAAGCCAAGAGATAAGGCAATGATGACTATGGAAGGTTCGGGCACACCTAGTATCGGCAAGAAGGCCAAGGATGAGGGCCCCGGCAAGGAAGCTACCGCTTGCGCTGCCTGTCGGGAAGCCGCTGCCGCCGAGAAAGCTGGGAAGGGCGATGGGCCGTACTGCAAGATCCATCGGACCAAAGGCCACGACCTTCAGGAGAGTTACCAGATTAAGCAGCTTGTCAAGAAAGAGTGGGTAGAATATGATAAGCGTGACAAGGAAAAGGGTCAGAATTCTGCTGGCGGTAAGGGTCGAGGAGGTGAAGCAAATCGCCCTCGCAAACCCTTTCGGAACCAAGGAAAGCCCGCCAATGGTCAAGAGAAGGAATCTGTGATGATGTGAGTGATGGAGGGGATTAAGAGGAAACAAGTGAGCAGGAGTTTCAGAAGGCCACTGATGCCCTATGCAATGACGAGGGTGCATCCTTGCATGCCTCGCACCGCCAGCTCAAGCAATGGACACGAGAGATCAATGTCGTGGAGCCAGCGCCAGAGGCCCGGAAGCCGCTCAAATGGTCCCGCACGGCCATCATCTTTGACGAAGAGGATCACCCTGGCCGCACCACTATGGTCGGATGTTTGCCATTGTTGGTTTCCCCAACAATTCACAACCTCAAGGTCACAAAGATGCTAGTGGATGGCGGGGCCGGGTTGAATCTGATTTCCCTGACAGTCATCGGCAAGCTTCAGATAGGAGAAGAAGAGCTAGAGGTTACCGATTTCAAGGAGTTAATCTCGGCAGGAGCCATCCTAAAGGGAAGATTACGTGGGCGCTGACATTTGGGGGAGAACTGAACTATCGGACTGAGAAGATTGTGTTTGATGTGGTTGATCTCCTTGTGCCGTACAATTTGATTCTTGGACGACAAGCCTTGGCCAAGTTCATGACAGCATCCTACTATGCTTACAACACCTTGAAGATGTTTGGGCCACTGGGAGTCATCACTATCCCATCGGCTGACCAGGATGTAATTATTTGTGTGGACAAGATGTATCGGGATGCAGTCGCGGCAGAGGCAACGACAGCGGAAACACCTGCCAAGGAAAGCAAAGGAAAGAAGAGGGCTCGTAGGACCTCCGATAAGGATTCCGAGAAGCGTCCCCCTCCGAGTGCACGACACCCGTTGACGACGTGCCGGAGTGTTCCAACAGCAAGCGATCCAAGGCTGCTACACCCCAAGTGAAGAAGGTCCCGATAGGGCTGGCTGACGTTCATAGTACTTTCACTATCAGCGCCGCCCTCGATGAGAAATAGGAAAGCGCGCTCGTTGCCTTCCTGCGGGAGAATATCGATGTGTTTACCTGGAAACCATGTGATATCCCTGGTGTTCCCAGGGAGGTAATCAAGCACCACCTTGTTGTCTTCCCGCATGCCCTGTCAGGACCCCGATTCTAAGTCACACCGATCTAGCATATAACACATCATATCACTTTGTGGCCTCACACACGATATTCCCATGGGTGCCACCTTACCTGGCCGGGGACCGTTTGTGCCTTTTGGATCACGTATATGATAGTGTCGCCAGTATCCATATGACAGAGAACCCGGGTAGACATGACTAGTCGTGAACCCAGAGTGGCTCTAACTTACGGGGACAGGCATACATGACCCAGTCTCGAACGTGTCGGTCATCAACGTGTGAATTCGGGCTGTAGCAACTGGGCTAACAGGACTTTGGGGACCTGGGCTGTAGCAGGCTAGCAGGACTCCGAAAATCACCGCGTGACATTTCCCCGAAGGGACAGACATGGGAACGAAGTAGATCACATGCCGGCCAGTCTAAGTGTTCTGGAGCAGTAGTAACTGGGCTAGCAGGACTCCGGCAAACCGGGCTGTAGCAGACTAACATGACTCAGTGGAAGCACTAGACTACATTTCCCCATAAGAGAGGCTACCAAGGATAAATAACTAGGTTGTCGGATCCCACACATACCAAGCATTTCAATCATACACACGATATGCCCGATATGTGTAAATACAACATGGCATCACAAAAAAACTCTACAACTCAAAGTATTTATTCATAAGGCTCCGAAGAGCCAAGTATTACAAACATGGGTCTCATGACCCAACATACAAAGCATACAAGCATCAAGCGTAAGCATGAACATGTCTGAGTACAGACAACTACAAATGAAAAGGGTTGAGAAGCCTGACTATCCACAAGACCCTCCCAAGGGTAAAAGATCGTAGCTGAGGTAAGAAGCTAAACGTCGAAGTCCACGCGGAACTACTAGCGAGCCTGAAGTCTCTCTGCAAAAACATAAATTAAGCAAAGGTGAGTACAAATGTACCCAGCAAGACTTACATCAGAACTAGCTACATTGCATCAGTATCAACAAAGGGGTGGTGGAGTTTGACTGCAGCAAGCCAGCTTTGACCCGGTGGCTATCATGTAATACGACTGCAAGTAACTCTTTTGAGGTGGCACACGAGTCCACATATTCACCATATCAATACACCACTATGGATCTGCTCCCGTCTCCCTACGAGAACGCCATCCATAGCACTCATGCTTATCTTGCGCATTTTAGAGTATCCACTTTCACCTGTCTATGAACTGTAAAGGCAACCTAGAAGTCCTTTACCGCGGACACGGCTATTCGAATAGATGATGTTAACCCTACAGGGGTGTACTTTTTCACACACGCTCTCGCCACTTACCACCATGTACACGTCGTGTATCTCGGCAACCTTCAAGTGTAAGCCTGGCGAGGGAGTCGGCCACGACCTGACTAACCACACAAGTCTCTCGTCCAGGTTTATCGCCTATTTGGGTTCCATCCGCAAGGAGATCCGGCCGGGGTGTCGCTCACGACCCCAAAGGATGTGTATAGGGTTCCAAGCCAACCAAACGGGCAGCACTTGGCATACCCAGCCATGGTGCCTAGTCTATCCCAAGCCCACCTATACCGGGTGCCACTTGGTAGACTACTAACACTACCTACAAACACCAGAAACTAGTTGCAACTCCTGGACAGAGATCATGTTGATGAATAAGTCAAGAGGGTCAAGTTACCGGAACCCAATGTGTGGTTGTAATTGTTCATGGATCACAAACACAGAACTCAGTTCCTGAGAACGGCTTCAATGAGACAACCCACCATGTACTCCTACATGGCCTCTCACCAATACCTTTACCAAATCGTGTTCACACACTTAGCTCACAACAGTAGGACATGTTCACACACCTCTAATTCATCCCCGATGAATCAGACCTGACTCAACTCTAGGCTGTAGCAGGCATGACAAACAAGCATGAATGAGTAGGCACATCAGGGCTCAAATAAATCCTACTCATACTAGTGGGTTTCATCTATTTACTGTGGCAATGACAGGTCATGCAGAGGAAAGGGGTTCAGCTACCGCAGCATGTAACAGTTGAAACGGTGTTGTCCTAATGCAGTAAAAGAGAGCAGAAGCGACAGAGTGGGATTGTATCAGAATGAACAAGGGTTTTTTGCTTTCTTAGCACTTCTGAAGATAGTATAGCTCTTCATCGATGACATCGATCACGTCGTCGGAAACATCATCTACTAAGAGGAAACAACCACCGGCAAACACAAAAGGAACCAGAATGAATGCAATGCACATTCATATGAATGATATGTCATATTAAAGTACTGAATTGACCTAGTGCAACAGTTAGTCATACTCATTGAAGTGGAAATCAAACCTACAGCAAATTCCAACTCCAAAAGTAATTTCCATTTATTCCATAATCATGAATTGTCCTATTCAGTGAGGTTAACTTGTTCAAACGTGCATGAAAATGCCAAGTTCAGATTCTTTGGATTTTTCTGATCATTTTACATATATAAATCTTTCGAATCTAAGTTACTGATAATTTATTATGAATTTTAGAAGTTTAGGGTAATTTCTGAAAATTCCTGGTTATTTTGAATTAGAAGAAATCCAGAAAAGGATTTACTGCATCAGCCTGGCGTTAGTGTCACGTCAGTGGTCAACTGACGCAGTCCAGGTCAAACCTGACCGGTGGGTCCCGCATGTCAGTGTCTAACAAAACTAACCAAGCTTAGTTAATACTAATCTAACTTAGTTAGACGGGCGGGGCCCACTGTCAGTGCCCGGTGGGGTTGTTAGTGCCTAAACTAATTAGGCCACGTCAGCCGGCCGGATATTAGCCGGCGACGACCACAACCGACGGTCGGGGTTCGCTGGATGTCGGAGTAAGTGACCACCGGTAGCCTAGCCGGCTCCCCCTGGCCTTTCTGAAAAAAATTTACGAGCCGATCCGGCTCTCAAGAATCCAAGACATGGGGCCGCCTTCCCCTGGCCGGCTGCCTCCCAGGCCGGCTATTGGAAGGCGGCCTGACTTTAGCCCTCATGAAGAAAGCCGCGGGAGGGCCGGCTCCGAGGAGCCGGCTGCGAGAAGGCCGACTCCAAGGAGCCAGCTCCCATAAAGCGGTCAAGACCGTACCCTCGAAGTCTGCATCCACATAACGGCGATGTGACGGGGCGTGGCTACAGTGAAGCCTGCCACCCCGGAGCGCGCCTGGCACAGTGCGCCGTACGGGTGGCCATGACCCGTCCAGCGCAGCACTGTTGCCATGTTGACCCTGATGTCATCCACGATGGGCTACCAGTACGGCCCACGGGCGGTGGGCCCCTTCGGGCAGAGAGACACCCGAAGGCGGCCTGGCCTCACCCAGTCGGCCCAAGATGGAGCTGGCTCTCTCCAGCCGGCTTGCCATCCCCTCGAAGGAGACAAAACGCGGTGAGGCTACAGTGGTCACCCGCCGGACAGCAGCACTATAGCCACGCTTACCTCGGCGAAGCCCTCGTCACCAAGATTGAGCAACAGTAACCAGCCACCGACAAGGCCCTGGACAGTGGGGCCTGCCTGTCGACCAAGGAGCCGGTAGCCGGCGGGACCCACCAGCCGGCGGGCCCCACCAGCCGGCGCAGAAGCCGGATAGCGAAGACACAGACGGCTGGGCCCCATGCCCATCCGGATTACCATTGTACCCCTAGGGGGTAGGCCTATATAAACCCCCCGGGACACCCATGCAAAGGATGGATCCCTGCTAGTTTTAGACACCACGTAGGGAGGAGAAGAGAGCAAGCATAGCCCTTGTTCCTCCTCTCGCCAAACAGCTCAAGGAGCATCGTGTAGCTACTTGTTCATCTAGTGATCATGCGGAGACCCCGCAGAGCAGTAGTAGGGGTGTTATCTCCACGGAGAGCCCCGAAGCTGGGTAAGATTCGCCGGCGTGCATGTCTTTGCCTCATCCCGTTTCCAGGCACCGGCGATGTTTTACTGGCTCCCAAAATTATAAGCCACCCGTTGGCATATGTCGCACCTACCACCCGACATTTGGCGCCCACTGTGGGGCCAGGTGCACCGTCGTCCGGAGACCAGTTCTGGACGGGAACCCTCTTCCTCCCCCGCAAGCGTAGCCAGCCCGACACGCCTGATGGCGCTTGCCATGACGCACTGCAAGGCGTCACCAACGCCTGCGCGGCGAGCAGCCTCGCTGATCTCCTCGACAAGACCCTCATCTCCGACGAGCTTGCCTCCGACGCGGGCACCGACCACCTCGTCAACCTCCTCGACCGGCTCCATGTCTCCGGCGAGCCTGCTGTGGACTTGGAGTCGGTTGGCTCCACCGATCCGATGCCTGTCGACTCCGACACGGCCTCATTCGACACCTTCCCCACCAACGTCACGATCTACAACGACCCGCTTCCCCGAGCCGATGGCTGCAACGCTGTCACCACTGAGGTGATGGTCATCGGCCATGACGGCGCTGCTGACAAGAGCGCCCACGACGCCCCGCACGTGGCGGTCCATGACTTGTCCATCCACCTCCCGCCGACGCCGACGCTGAAGCACTAGAGGCTCGCCGCCTCACCCTCCTTGCGGAGGGCCGGAAGTTGGTTTCCATGAGACGCCTCGCTGAGGCCCACCGACGCGAGGCCAACCGCGCCGCCTTTGGCACGCCGCCCCCAGGCGGGCCCAGCCGGGTCGGCGTTGTCAGACAGCGCGGCACTGTCATTGCCGACACGTTAGGAGTCGACTGCCCAGTCTACGCCACTCCACTCGAGAACCCGTGCGCCGCCCAGGCGGCCGTAGACGAGCTAGACGGACTGGGGGCCGAAGAACTCCCCCACATGACCCGACGCATCCAGCAGCTGATCGATGCAGCCGCGCAGCGGCACGAAGCCGACGCCCACGCGGAAAGCCCTCCCCCGCGCCGAGATCACGGCGCGACGTCCTGGACGCCGACTGCGGGTAGAGACCGCGCGTGGCGCGAGAAAGAGCCGGCTGCCAGCCGAAGCCAAACCCGGATCTCCATCGAGCGAGACACAGAAGGCCACCCTCGGGCCGTGGAGTGGCGGGGCAACCCGCCTCCGCCTTGGCCCCGTGGAGAGAGATATCCCACCCCTCCGCCTGTGGCGCATCCGACTCTTAGCGGCCGACTAGGTCGCCGCGAAGGAGTAGGCGAAAATGACGCCCGCCATCGGATCGACCGCCTGGCGCGATCCCTGGCGCTGGAAGAACAAGACGATGTTCGTCCGCCTTGCTTCGGCCCCCGCATCCGCGACGAGCCCTTCCCCAAAGGGTTCTCGCTCCCAAGAGACACGCCCAAGTACAACGGCTCTGTGAAGCCGGAAGATTGGTTGATCGACTACTCCATGGCGGTTAGCATAGCCAACGGCAACCGACGCGTTGCCGTGAAGTACGTGCCCCTCATGCTGCAAGGCACGGCGCGGACCTGGCTCAACAGCCTCAAACCACACAGCATCAACAGCTGGCTAGATTGCACAGAAGCTTTCGTCCGCAACTTCACTAGCACCTACAAGCGGGCTCCCAAGCCCAGACAGCTCTCCTTGTGCGTACAAGGCCCCGCCGAGTCAACTCGCGACTACCTCACGCGTTGGGCCGAGCTCCGCAACTCTTGAGAAGGGGTGCACGAGGTGCAAGCCATAGAATACTTCACAGCCGGGTGCCGAGAAGGCACCCTCCTCAAGCACAAGCTTCTCTGCGACGAGCCGACTACCCTCGACGAGCGTCTGGACATAGCGGACAAGTACGCCACCGCTGACTCCTCAATGAAGACCGAGCTCCGGGTAGACGCGTCCGGAAAAGTACTCAACCCGGCGCCCAAGACGCCGGCTGGGGATTCCGGCCGACGCCCACACTCGAACGACCACAAGCGCAAGGGCCCCGCGCCACCTCCCGCCAGTTGGCAGGTGGCCACAGTCGAAGACGTGCCGCCCGAAGGGCGGCCCGCACCCAAGAAACCCAAGGGCGGCAGGCCGGCTTGGCAGCCGGCCTTCTCCTACGAGCAAACTCTTGACGCCCCGTGCAAGTTCCACAGCGGCGCGAAGCCGTCCAACCACACAACCCGGAAGTGCCATTGGCTCACCCGAATCTCCAAAGGCGAAGGGCTCACGCCGCCTCCGCCTGCCGGCCCGCCGCCTCCGGTTCCACCGCCGCCGGCCGCTCGGCCCGCAGTCGGAGCCGTGCATGATGAGTTCCCCGACGAGCATGTCGCCTATATCATCTTTACAAGCCAGCCCGAAGACCAGCGCAGGAAACGCCGAGAGAACCAGGAAGTCAGCATGGTTGCTGCCAACCCTGCCGAGCACATGCACTGGTCAGAAAAACCTATCAGCTGGAGCCGGGCCGACCACCCAGAGGTGATGCCATCTCCCCGCTCTTATGCGTTGGTTCTGGATGCCACCCTTGCAACGGACAGACGCGCCGCTCGCTTCTCCTGTGTGTTGATAGACGGCGGGAGCAGCATCAACATCTTGTACCGTGACACCCTAGAGAAGCTGAACATCAAGACAAAGCAACTCATGCCTACTCGGGTAGTGTTCCATGGCATCGTACCCGGCCTGTCTTGCGCCCCCATTGGCAAGATCAAGATTGATGTACTTTTTGGGGACAAGGAGAATTTCCGCCGGGAAGCAATCTGGTTTGAAGTGGTGGACCTGGAGAGCCCTTACCATGCATTGCTTGGCCGACCTGCCTTGGCCAAATTCATGGAAGTTCCCCACTATGCATACCTCAAGATGAAGATACCAAGCACCAAAGGCGTCATCACCGTAGCCGGCAATTACAATAAGTCCTCTAAGTGCGCAGCAGCCAGCAGCCGGCTGGCTGAGTCCCTTGTGATTGCCGAAGAAAAGAAGATGTTGGACCGAGTCGTGGCCATAGCCGGCAAGCAGTCGGCCTTGTCCCCCGATCCCAAGGAGCATGATGCTCAAGGATCTTTCCAGCCGGCCAATGAGACGAAGAAGATACCTCTTGACCCCTAGCACCCAGAGAGGTTTGCCGTCATCGGGGCAAACCCAAACAGAAAATAGGAAGGCGAGCTCGCGGATTTCCTCCATGAGAATCGGGACATATTTACATGGTCCCCCAAGGACATGCCGGGCGTTCCAAAGGAATTCGCCGAGCACAAACTACACGTCCGAGAAGACGCAAAGCCAGTCAAACAACCCCTCCGCCGACTGTCGGAGGAGAAACGCAGGATTGTGGGAGAGGAGATAGCCCGTCTTCTGGCAGCGGGCTTCATTATGGAAGTTTTCTTTCCAGAGTGGCTCGCCAACCCGGTCCTCGTGCTAAAGAAGAACAACAAGTGGCGCATGTGTATAGACTACACGAGCCTCAACAAGGCCTGCCCCAAAGATCCCTTTGCCCTGCCAAGGATTGACCAAGTGATAGACTCCACGGCCGGATGCGAGCTGTTGAGTTTCTTGGATGCTTACTCAGGGTATCACCAGATAAAGTTAGATCCGACAGACCGCCTGAAGACCGCCTTCATCACGCAATTCGGAGCCTTCTGCTACCTGACTATGACATTCGGCTTGAGAAATGCCGGTGCCACTTTTCAGCATTGCATGCAGAAGTGCCTCCTCAAGCAACTCGGCAGAAATGCCCACGTCTACGTAGACAACATTGTGGTGAAGACGGAGAAGCGCGGCACCTTGCTGGAAGACCTCAAGGAAACATTTGAGAACCTACCCCAGTTCCAAATCAAGCTTAACCCCGAGAAATGCGTGTTCGGAGTACCAGCCGGCCAGCTCCTAGGCTTCCTGGTCTCCGAACGCGGCATCGAATGCAACCCAGTAAAGATCAAGGCAATTGAGAGAATGGAGATTCCCACCAAGCTTCGAGACATCCAGAAGTTCACCGGGTGCTTGGCCTCCCTAAACCGCTTCATCAGCCGGCTCGGAGAGAAAGCTCTCCCCCTCTACCGCCTCATGAAGAAGACCACTCACTTCGAGTGGAATGACCAAGCTGACCAAGCTTTCCACGAGCTGAAGAAGATGCTGGCCGCACGGCCAGTCCTGGCGGCGCCGACTGAGAAAGAGCCCATGCTCCTCTACATTGCCGGAACCAGCCGGGTGGTCAGCACCGTTATCGTAGTCCAACGCCCAGAAGAAGGCCGAGCCCAGCCGGTCCAGAGGCCGGTGTACTATTTGAGCGAGGTGCTGTCTACCTCGAAGCAGAACTACCCGCACTACCAGAAGATGTGCTACGGCGTGTACTTCGCCGCCAAGAAGCTGAAGCCCTACTTCCAAAAGCATCCCATTACGGTTGTATGCACCGCCCCGCTGGCCGAGATCATAGGCAGCCGGGATGCGTCCGACCGGGTAGCGAAATGGGCCATCGAGCTAGCCCCTTACGCGATCTTCTACCAGCCTCGCACCGCCGTCAAATCCCAAGCATTGGCCGACTTCCTCGTCGACTGGGCCGAGACCCAGTACCTGCCGTCGGCTCCCGACTCCACTCATTGGCGCATGCACTTCGATGGGTCCAAGATGCGCACCGGCTTGGGAGCCGGCATCGTCCTCACCTCTCCCTAAGGCGACAAGCTTAGATACACGCTGCAAATCCACTTTGCCGCCTCCAACAATGTAGCCGAGTACGAGGCGCTCATACACGGGCTCCGGCTTGCCAAAGAGCTCGGCATTTACCGGATCCTATGTTACGGCGACTCGGACTTGGTGGTCCAGCAATCATCCGGCGACTGGGACACCAAGGACGCAAATATGGCAAGCTACCGCTTCCTCGTTCAGCAGATCAGTGGGTATTTGAAGGATGCGAGTTCCTCCACGTACCGCGAGCCGTCAACGAGCCAGCTGATGCTCTGGCTCGAATAGGCTCCACCCGGCAAGCAATACCAACCGGCGTCTCTGTACAATGCCTCCTCAAGCCGGCTATCAAGCCGTCTCCAGAGTCCGATTCCACCTTCGTGCCGCCTGACCCCGACGCAGCCGGGTCCGGCTCGAAGAACCAAGCAGGTGGCCCGGGGACTTCGATAGTCGGCCAGGGGGTATCAACAGGCGGCTCGGGGACTTTCGTAGTTACGCCCGACCCAGGGACTGCCTCACCTTGCTCGGGGACTGCGGTAGTCGGCCCGGAGACTACACCAACACAACAGGCGGCGGCCGACTCCAGCATTTCACCGCCCAGCCCGCCCGCCCTGGTCGCAGTAGCCGTTTTGGCAATAGAAGAAGTCGCAGCTCCATCATGGGCTCAATCCATCCTCAACTTCCTAATAAACCAAGATCTGCCGGCTGACGAAGTAGAGGCAAGACAAGTCCAACGCCGAGCCGGAGCATACACAATCGTCAACAGAGAGCTCGTCAAGCGCAGTGTCACTGGAGTCCTCCAGCGATGCGTCGAGCAAGAGAAGGGCATTGCAATCCTCAGAGACATCCACCAAGGAGAATGCGGCCACCATGTGGCCTCAAGATCACTCGTCGCCAAAGCCTTCCGCCATGGTTTCTTTTGGCCGACTGCTTTGGATGATGCCAAGGAGTTAGTTAAACATTGCAAAGGGTGCCAACTCTTCAGCTCCAAGCAACACATGCCGGCTTCAGCACTCAAGACCATTCCCCTCACTTGGACCTTCGCCGTTTGGGGACTGGACATGGTGGGACCATTCAAGACAGCGCGCGGCGGCATGACACATCTGCTTGTCGCGGTGGACAAATTCACCAAATGGATTGAAGCAAAGCCGATCAAGAAGCTGAATGGGCCGGCTGCCGTCACATTTATCGCAGATATAACAACTCGGTACGGCGTGCCACACAGCATCATCACCGACAATGGCACAAATTTCGCCAAGTGAGCCTTGGCACGTTTCTTCGCGATGCAAGGCATCCGGTTGGATCTAGCATCCATCGCCCACCAGCAGTCAAACGGCCAGGTCGAGCGAGTGAACGGCCTCATCCTTTCCGGCATGAAGCCCCGACTGATCATACCACTGGAGCGTTCAGCCGGCTGTTGGATCGATGAGCTGCCGGCTGTCCTGTGGAGTCTGCGCACTACACCAAACAAGTCAACCGGCTTCACCCCTTTCTTCCTCGTGTATGGTGCCGAGGCAGTCATCCCAACTGACATCGAGTTCGACTCGCCTCGAGTAACCATGTACACGGAAGCGGAGGCCAAGGAAGCACGAGAAGACGGCGTCGACCTGCTGGAAGAAAGCCGGCTGTTAGCCCTCAGCCGGTCCGCCATCTATCAGCAGGGCCTGCGCCGCTACCACAGCCGGAAGGTCAAGCCAAGATCCTTCCAAGAGGGCGATCTTGTGCTCCGGCTGATCCAGCGAACAGCCTGCCAGCACAAGCTGTCGGCCCCTTGGGAGGGCCCCTTCGTCATCAGCAGAGCCTTAGGCAACGACTCCTACTACCTGATCGACGCGCAGAAGCCGAAGGCATGAAAGAGAGACGACTCCGGCAAGGAGTCGGAACGACCATGGAACGCCAACCTCCTCCGAAGGTTTTACAGCTGAAATGCAGTATGTATCATGCTAACTTTTGTACTAAGTATGAGACAATAGGGCCCCCGAGGAGAGCTCGGGGACTGCCATCTTTTGTCTATAAATGAAAAGTATCATGCTTATGGCCTTGTCATTGAATTCACTTTTTTCCGTCCGGCACCGGGTTCGACTAGTCGGCCCGGGGACTGGCCGCCTGGAGTTATATTAGAAGTCCTACCCGCAGTCAGACAAGTAGTGTGCCGGCTCCCAAGCCTTCTCTTGCCAAAAGTCACAGTTCGAAGAACCGGCTGTCCGGCTGGCAAGAGTTAAGGGCTGGAACGGGTGCCCACACGAAAAACGGCTAGGGACTAACGGACTAATATAACAAAAGCTGGTTTTTCTCCCACCGCCGACCGGCTACCAGAGTAGCCGGCCGGCCGGCTTCCATTCACTTCGCTCCAATCTAAGAAAGCTCGAGTACTTGCCTTCCCAGAAGGGGAAGGCGGCAAAGGAAACAGCCTAAGGATAAAAAGCATACATGAATGGAAACCAAACATGCACACGATAATATTTACATAAAAGACCTTCAAAAGGCCAGCATTCAACATAGTTTGGATACACCCCCAGTGGGTGGAACTGCGGAATCTTAATAAAATTGTTCAGAAGGCAACAAGCAGGAAAAAACAAGGACGGCAGATTAAGCCGGCGGAGCGACTGACGAGCCGGGCAGGTCGGTGGAGACGGCAGTGCCGGCTGGAGGAGTGGCCGGCTGGCGAACCTCGGCATGATCACCGCCTCCCGCAGAAGGCGCGCTTGCGCGCTCCTCGTTGCTGGAGGCACGGTCAAGCTGAGGCTGGCTGGCTGTTCCACCGGCCGGCTCGACGTCTTCCCTTTCCTCTCCTTCGTCGTCTTCGCCTTCGTCGCTGGAGGCGATCTCTTCTGCCGATTCTTCACTCGCCGCCGGGTCCAGCCCGAACCACTCCTCCAGTTGGGCAACACCGTCATCATTAATCTCAGGAGCGAAGACGCTGATGTCAGTACACTCGGCGATTGTCGATGCCCGCTGAGCGATAGCCGGCCGCACCTCCGCTAGATCTTCGTCGGCCTCCAGCCGCCAGGTGCACAGCTGGTCCAGTTTCAGCCCCGGATACCAAGCTCGGACGAACTCCAGCGCCCGCCCAGCTCCAAGCCGGGCCGCCGACGCCTTCTAGGCCTTGAAGCGGCCAACCGCAACCTCCAGCCAGTCGGCAGTCCAACTCGGGGTGCGGGGAATCGTCTCGCTTGGCGAGAGGGCGGCCAACACCTGCGCTCCGGCGCGCTGGAGGCGGCGGAGCATACGATGAGCCGGTTGCAGCCGCGCTTGGACCTCCAAGAGTTGCTCTTTGAGCGACCGACTCGCATCCGGTGCGACTTCAGCCCCCGCCTACCGGCGCGCTTCGCGATGGGCCCCGATGGTTTGGGCGGCGAAGACGGAGTAGCCAGGAAGGTAATCTGCATAGAGAATAAAAAGCAGCTCAAGTCAAAACACAAGTCATGTGGCAAGGGGCAGGCAAGGAGCGAGGAAGGCGTCTTACCGTTGATCAAATCCTCAATACGGCCGAAGCCTTCATTTAGCGCTTGCCTGGTCTCAGCCCAGCCCGCCGCTTCAGTCTCGAACTCGGCCTTCAGGGCGGCTTTGTTATCCTGCACCTTCTTCAGAGCCGCCTTGTGGCTCTCCTCCTGGTCAGCCAGCTTCTTGGCCAGGCGGTCACGCTCCAGGACCAAGGCGTCGTACTCGGTTTCCTTGGCACAAAGGGTGGCCTGCGCCTTGCTGAGCTGCCCCCTTAGGTCGGCATTGGCTTTTGCAAGCACGAAAGACAAAAGAAAAACCAGTAAGGTGAAGTTGTCAGGAAAGATCCGACCCGACTGCTAAGCAGTCGGCCCGAATCTCGGGGACTACACCTAGTGGGTGCGCTGACGCGCCCCCATAGGAGATGAACGAAACCAAGTACATACTCCGGCTGCTGATCAGGTCTTCGGTTCTCGGACCCAGCTCCTGAGCCTGGGAGTTGAAGGCAGCAGCGTGGAGGTTATGATACTCCTGGATGATCAGATAGGAGGCGAGATTAAGCTAGTCCTCAAGGAAGATCCGACCCGACTGCTCAGGAGTCGGCCCGAATCTCGGGGACTACACCCAGTGGGTGCACTGAAGCGCCCCCACGGAAGAAATCAAGAGAACAAAGCAACCAAAGATAGAAGAATCACCCGGATGACGGCCCGCGTCGCAAGGAACTCCTTGGTGTATTGCTGCAGCGAGGCGGCTTGGGCTGAAGCCGGTTCCGAACCTCGTGGGCCGCCACATTCAGCTCGCCCGTCCCGCCGCTGGGAGTCCACTCGGACGTGCCGGTGCTGGCCGCCTCCAAGGCCTCCGCCGTCTGGCTGGCACCCGTAGCTCGGTGCGGCTCCGGCGCAGCGGTGCCTCCCCCTGCACGCTGGCGCATTGCCGGCTGCACCTCGAGGGCGGCTCCTGCTTCCGGCTCACCCCTAGCCGGTTGCTCTGGCGCCGCAGCCGACTGGCCGCCTTGGCCCGCTCCGGTTGGCGCTGCCGGCGGCGCCCTCTCCACAAAGATCACGGAGTCCTCCCTCCACTCCATCACCGGCGGTTCTTGGTTGACCTCCTCCAGTGGAGGCACATGAATGTTGGGGGCCACGGCGTGGAGGGGAATGGCTAGCAGCGGAGGCTGGTTGTGCGAAGCCTCCGCCTCCGTCTCCGCAGCTGCCGCCTCCGCCCGGGCCTTGGCTGCTGCATCGGCCTGCTCCTTCGTCGCCTGGGCGGCCCTTCGCTCCACCGCCTCCCGCTCCTCCCACGCCTCTCGTCCGTTCCGCTCCGTGGCCTTGCTGAGGTCGGCGCGGGGATCCACGCGGCGGGAGCCTGAAGACCCTCCAGTCGGCCCGACTACGGAGCCGCCCGGACCCCGCTCAAGGGAAAGCGGCGCCCTGTCCGGCGAGCAAAGAAAGGTTTAGAAGAGTTTTGAATCGAAAAGAAGAACAAAAAAAATGTATCCAAGCATTCGACGACTTACGCTGAGATCGCCTGCGGCTGCTTCACCGCCTTGCGGAAGCGGGCCGCCTTCGTGGCCGCCTCATCTCGCCTGGTCGCCGCTGTGGAAGCCTTGAACTTCTTCGGCCGGCTGCCGAAGAGGATCGACACGGCCCGGCGCTTCTGGGCGCCGCCGCCAGCAACCGGCGCGGCGGACGAGCTCGCACCTTGATGATCAGACGCCGGCTGGCGGCGCGGGGTGACTTCAACCTCGGCATCATCCGGCCAGTCCTCGAAGCCGGCCGTGAGCCCCACGCCTCCGACCTCGTCGCTTTCCCCCACAATGGCATCTTCCATGGCGGCCGCTCCCAAGTCCGGGTCGTCGGCGTCGTCCACCGCGCGGTCAGGGACGAGCTGGCGCTCTACCCCTGCAGCCCCGGTCGTCGGCGGAAGGAGAGGGTTCTGCTAGGGGCAAACCGACTGATCAGAGGCCGGCTATCATGAGGCCGGCTAACAAAAAAAAACTTACGATGGGCGGAGGGTTGGCGCGAGAGTACGGCCCCTTGCCGTACTACCAATCCTCGGTGAGCTTGCAGTTGGAGATATAGTTCACCATGTAGGAGACCTCGGCATGAGGCCTCTCCCTGGTGCTCAGCCGGCTTGGGTCGAAGCGGCCGCTCATCTGACAAACCATGTGAGTCCGGCTTTGGAGGGGAAGAACCCGGCGCTCCACGAAGGCGGCCACCAAGTCGGCTCCGGTCAGGCCCTCTAACTGGATCGTCACCCGAAGCCGGGAGACGGCTGCGTTCCCAGCCTGAGACAATGACCTGGCCCGGTAGCTCCACGTAAAAGTAGTCGCAGGTTGACGTAGTCGCCTTGCTGTGCGACATTCTTCACGTAAAAGTATGACTTCTGCCAGAGCTTCACCGACTGGATCAGCGGGATGGGCTGGAACGGGTTGTTCTCACCCGACCGCCTCATGGCAATATAGGCTCCGCAGGGGGCAGGCACGCCCGCGACGACGGTGCCGATTTTGCTCTAGAAGAATTCCGCCCAGAGCTCGAGCATGGGGAGGACCCCAAGGAAGCCTTCACACAGCGTGACAAAGGCCGACAGCAGCATCACCGCGTTGGGCGTGAGGTGATGCGGCTGGAGGTTGTAGAATTCGAGGAAGGCTCGGTGGAACCCGCTCGCCGGAAGGCCAAAGCCGCGCAGGCAGTGCGAGCGGAAGATCACCCGCTCGCCCTCCTCCGGTGCCGGCGAAATCTCCTTCTCCGGCACTAGACGAACCCGAAGGAAGTTCTCGCCGGGCAGGCGTCGCGTCTGGCGGAGGAACTCGACGTGGTCCTCATGGACGTTGGAGCCATCCCACGAGCTTGACAGCGCCATGGGGCAGCGCGACGAGAAGCAAGACGATGCGGCGGCGGAACAAAGCGACGGTGGAACGACGCGGCAAAGATCTGCTGCGGGGAAGAGAAGAAGAAGGAGGGCGAGAAGGGGCAGAGTGAGGGAGAGCGCGCGAGCCTCTGCCGCTCCCCCTCCTCCTCCTACTTATAGACCGCGCAGCGGAGCCGAGGAGGCGCGGCATGGGGGAACGTGGGGATCAACTGCGCCCACTCCCCCACGTCCCGCGATTATTGTGCCTTGATGGCAGAATAAAACCGCCGCGGGAAGGCGAGCGGTCCATGTGGGCCACGGAAGATCCGCGCTCGGACCGAGGCCTGCGAGTGGCGGGCCCGGGCCTGCGGCGGCGTCCCGTCGCGCGCGTGCATTGGCAGGATTTCCTCGCCACGTGGCCCGCGTTCCCGCCTACGAGAAACAGAGCTTTTCCGAAGACGGCGCGCACAAGCAAAGCCGGCCCCTCAGGATAGGAAGCTGACCAAGCTTCTCGTCCTTTTATCAGCCTCGAAGCTCGCTCAGCTTCGGGGAATACTGTCGGAGTAAGTGACCACGGGTAGCCGAGCCGGCTCCCCCTGGCCTTTCTGAAGAAATTACGAGCCGATCCAGCTCTCAAGAATCCAAGACATGGGGCCGCCTTCCCCTGGCCGGTTGTCTCCCAGGCCGGCTATTGGAAGGCGGCCCGACTTCAGCCCTCATGAAGAAAGTCGTGGGAGGGCCGGCTCTGAGGAGCCAGCTGCGAGAAGGCCGACTCCAAGGAGCCGGCTCCCATAAAGCGGTCAAGACCGTACCCTCGAAGTCTGCATCCACATAACGACGATGTGATGGGGCGTGGCTACAGTGAAGCCTGCCACCCCCGAATCCCGGAGCGTGCCTGGCACAGTGCGCCGTACGGGTGGCCATGACGCGTTCGGCGCAGCACTGTTGCCACGTTGACCCTGATGTCATCCACGACGGGCTACCAATACGGCCCACGGGCGGTGGGCCCCTTCGGGCAGAGAGACACCCGAAGGCGGCCTGGCCTCCCCAGTCGGCCCAAGACGGAGCCGGCTCTCTCCAGCCGGCTTGCCACCCCCTCGAAGGAGACGCCCCATTAAGGAGACAGGACGCGGTGAGGCTATAGTGGTCACCCATCGGACGGCAGCACTATAGCCACGCTTACCTCGGCGAAGCCCTCGTCACCAAGATTGAGCAACAGTAACCAGCCACCGACAAGGCCCTTGACAATGGGGCCTGCCTGTCGACCAAGGAGCTGGTAGCCGGCGGGACCCACCAGCCGGCGGGCCCCAGCAGCCGGTGCAGAAGCCGGAGAGCGAAGACACAGACGGCTGGGCCCCACGCCCAGCCGGATTACCATTGTACCCCCGGGGGGGTAGGCCTATATAAACCCCCCGGGACACCCATGCAAAGGATGGATCCCTGCTAGTTTTAGACACCATGTAGGGAGGAGAAGAGAGCAAGCAGAGCCCTTCTTCCTCCTCTCGCCAAACAGCTCAAGGAGCATCATGTAGCTACTTGTTCATCTAGTGATCATGCGGAGACCCCGCAGAGCAGCAGTAGGGGTGTTATTTCCATGGAGAGCCCCGAAGCTGGGTAAGATTCGCCGGCATGCATGTCTTCGCCTCATCCCGTTTCCTGGCACCGGTGATGTTTTACTGGCTCCCACAATGATAAGCCACCCGTTGGCATATGTCGCACCTACCACCCGACACCGGAGTTGCGCCAGAGGCGACGGATCTATGCGCCAAGGGAACCAGAAGGTAGCCCGTGCCCGCGCGTAGCCAGAGAAAGCAACAGGAGGGCGTGGGGGTGGCCGTAGTTTACCGGAAGCGAGCTCGTGGCGGCGGCCGGAGTGCGGGCGGGGTCAGGTTTGGCGCTACGGTGCACAGGAGTAGAATCTGGGGGTGCAACATGCTCCTGGTGGTGCACTGAGCATGTTTACGGGCTCAGACGCGGGTGGCGACAGGTGTGGCCGCGGAGGCGCCATGGACGGCGGGCGGAAGCTCACGACTCGGGGAGAGGGGAGAGGGGGTTTCAATGTAGGAGCTCACAGCGAGGTCGTCGGTGATCTCAGCGCGCTCGGGGACGGCTTCGATATGACGGAACGTGAGTGGCGATCTCCGGCGGCAGAGGAGGAAGATGACGACGTAGCCAGCGATGTGGGGAGCCTGGCATCGCATGGCTCTTCGTAGATGATGAAGACGACGCTGCGGTTCTGCTGGGCGGGTCGGCAAGGCGAGGGAGGGCCGGTGGCCGCAGTGGCGGTGGACAGCAGCGACCAGCTCCGCTCGATGGCTGCATGCGAGAAACAGAGGGGGGGAGAGAGGACGGGAGTAAGCAGGTTGTGTTCGGGGACGGGCGTGGCGACCTCCTAGCGGGTCGAGGCACGGGCAGGCATGGTGGAGGTTGTCGGGCGCATGCCCACGCGCGGTGGCCACATGCCTCGCGTCTTTCTGGTGCGAGGTGGGAGACGGTGGCGGCTCTGGTGGGCTGGGCCAGGTAAGTGGGCCGCTAGGTAGATTTTCCCTCTCTTCTATTTATTTTTGGTTTCTATTTTCTGAAGTTTGTTTTGATTTGATTTAAAATATAAAATCATTTTAGTAGCTTCTGAAAAGATTTATGTGGCTTCATACTAAATATACAAAGCCACTCATAGGTTCTCAGGGTTAACGGATTTATATTGTATACATAGCAAATATAAATAAAGTTCAACTAATTATTGATTTAATTCAATGTCCCAAAATAATCATTTCTGAGATTCCAAAAATATTGGTTTGTGCTTTTAGCTCTTGCCAGTATTTTCATAGATTAGCAGGAACATTTTCTTAGGCTCATTTGAAAAGATATTAATGTTGATCATTTTTAAAGGTTTCTGAGGCTTTGAAAATTCCCTCAATTCAACTTCCTTGAAGTTAAAATGATGCATGGATGCTTGATGCAACTAATACACTCAGGTATTCTAGGGCTGTGACAACTCACCCCACTAAACAAGAATCTCGTCCCGAGATTCAAGATGTGAGGTAAGAAGACAGAGGGGACACAAAGCTAGCACAAACTCCACAACCCAACTTCCCTTCATAGGAACATTGATTCCTTGCTTCATGTTGATCTTGATATCCTTGCTTTCGAGATCTTAACTCAAATCCATTACGATGAAAGGATATTCCACAGGAAACGATCTCCTCGAAGATCGAGCGATTCACGATGATCGTTTGAAGGGGTTCGGGGAAATGAAACAATGGTTATAGAACAACTCAACAAATGGGAGGCACATTCCACTTGTTATCGAGGATATAACTTAGCGACTGAGTGTGCTCTCAAGAACTTAAGCATGTCCATAGTCATCAAGGTCTTACCAACATCCGTGCCGAGGATCCTGGCAACACATCTTTCTACCATGATGAATAGTGATGGACAATGCAGGTGCAAGGAAAGACAACACTTTCTCAGATTTCACCTTAGCGAGGCCAAGTGAACAAAATCTGGATGATTGATCGAGAGACATTTAGCACTCTGCTTCTAATGTTCACCTTGATGTGCTAGCATCACCCATTTATAGATATGGTTTGGTATCTAGAACATCAAGTAAAAGATCGGACTTCGGAAGCACAAAATCCATAATAGACAACTTCTACAATAAGTCATGCGAAATCCTCATGGGAGGTGACCAAACAGCTTAATCAATATACTACAACAATAGTACTTCCACCTAGGTGCGTCCACTTCACTGGAACCTATATCATAGTTCTTGTAAGAAGTTCCAACCATCATATATGCCTGAAATTCAAATCTAGTTGATAACAGGATAATTCAGACTCAACATGTCTAAGAAGAAGAATTGCAACACAAATCGACAACATAATGTTGCAAGATTCCAGGGAAATGAACTACGATAGCAAGCTCCAAAGCATGATCTGGTTCTGCGACATACATGTGAACACGCTGTCCAAGAGAAGCATGACCACGTAGAAGTCTAACAACAAACACTACTGAGGGAGTCCTGGATTAGGGGGTCTCCGGACAGCCGGACTATATCCTTTGGCCGGACTATTGGACTATGAAGGTACAAGATTGAAGACTTCATCCTGTGTCCGGATGGGACTCTACTTGGCGTGGAAGGCAAGCTAGGCAATACGTATATGTATATCTCCACCTTTGTAACCGACCTTGTGTAACCCTAGCCCCCTCCGGTTTCTGTATAAACCGGAGGGTTTTAGTCCATAGGACAACATACAATCATACCATAGGCTAGGTTCTAGGTTTTAGCCTCTTCGATCTCGTGGTAGATCAACTCTTGTAATACTCATATCATCAAGAACAATCAAGCAGGACGTAGGGTATTACCTCCATCAAGAGGGCCCGAACCTGGGTAAATATCATGTCCCTTGCCTCCTGTTACCATCCGCCTTAGACACACAGTTCGGGACCCCCTACCCGAGATCCGCCAGTTTTGACACTGACATTGGTGCTTTCATTGAGAGTTCCACTATGTCGTCACCGCAAGGCTTGGTGGCTCCTTCGATCATCACTAGCGATGCGGTCCAGGGTGAGGCTTTCCTCCCCAGACAGATCTTCGTATTCGGTGGCTTCACTCTGCGGGCCAATTCGCTTGGCCATCTGGAGCAGATCGAAAGCTACGCCCCTGGCCATCAGGACAGATTTGGAAACTTGAACTACACGGCCGACATCCGCGGAGACTTGATCTTCGACGGATTTGAGCCCATGTCGGACGCGACGCATAGTCACGATGAGCATGGCGTAACTCTCCCGTCGAATGATGTTCGGGAGATCGCATCCGCAACCACTCCGGCCTTCAATCCGGAGAAAGTCGTGCCATCCGAGAGCGGAGGGATGGACCCTGCCATGGAGGCTGCACTCTCAGTGGCGATAGAGCCGGATACTAACTTCACCCCTTACGAGCCGTGTCGCCGAACCACTGGATTCATCTCCGGCCACGGACTCCGAGCCGCTCACATCCGTTCCCATCGAGTCTGACTGGGCGCCGATCAGGGAGTTCACCTCCGCGGATATCTTTCAGCACTAACCTTCGGAGATGTGCTAAATTCATTAAGGTCTCTCTCCCTGTCAGGAGAACCTTGGACGAAGTATGTCCGGCTAGAATGGGATGCAGATGACGAAGAAATTCGCTGCCCACCCACCACCCACTTAGTAGCCACTGTCGACGACTTAACCGACATGCTCGACTTCGACTCCGAAGACTTCAACGGTATGGACGATGAAGCTGGAGACGAGCCGGAACCGCCGCCCTCAGGGCGCTGGACCGCCACCTCATCATATGATATATACATGGTGGACACCCCCAAAGAAGGCAATGGCGACGAGATAGCGGAGGATGACGCCGCCAAGAAGCAACCAAAGCAAGGACGACAGCGGCGCTGCTCTAAGTCCCGCCATAGCAAGAGTAGTGATACCGGCATAGGAGATAATAACACTCCGGATAGCGCCGAAGACAACAACAATCCCCTCCAGCACGGTGTAGAGCTAGAGGACGAACAAGCTAGCCCTCCAAAGCAGACAACAAATGGAGAACCAGAGGAGGACAATTACAGGCCTCCCTCCGAAGACGAGGTGAGCCTCGGCGATGATGAGTTTATCATGCCTGAGGACCCGTCGAGCAAGAGCGCTTCAAGCGCCAGCTTATCGCCACGGCAAATAGCCTTAAGAAAAAACAGCAACAACTTCAAACTGATCTAGACCTGCTAGCAGATAGGTGGACCGAAGTCCTTGTGGTCGAGGAGCATGAACACGAGCGCCCGTCCAAGATTTACCCAAAACGCAGGTCGCTACCTCACCTCGAGGAGGAAGCATTGAAACCTCATTCACCAGTGTATGATGCGGCTGACCGGCCACTATGCGGCCGAGCCAGAGAGGTGTTTCAGCCTAAAGTTCATCCTGCACCCCGTCGCTACTCACTCAAAAATACCAAGGCCCGGGGCAACACAGAGGACCTGTGAGACATATTGGACAGCAAGACAAAAATCGCAAGGTCAATATATGGGACACGAGCACGTGCGCCCACACGGGACGATGATCGTCGCACCGGATACACCAAGAGTAAATCCGGCCGGGCCAAATACAGCAGACAAGACTCATACGAACTACGTCGGGATATAGCCCGACACAGAGGCGCCGCACACCCCCTATGCTTCACTGATGAAGTTATGAATCATGAATTCACGGAGGGTTTCAAACCCGTAAATATCGAATCATATGATGGCACAATAGATCCCGCCATATGGATTGAGGATTTCCTCCTTCACATCCACATGGCTCGTGCTTATGATCTACATGCCATCAAGTACCTCCCACTAAAACTCAAAGGACCAGCTCGGCATTGGCTGAATAGCTTGCCAGCAGATTCCGTCGGCAGTTGGGAGGATCTGGAAGACGCATTTCTTGACAACTTCTAGGGCACTTATGTTCGGCCACCGGATGCGGATGACTTGAGCCACATAACCCAGCAGCCAGGGGAATCGACTAGACAATTCGGGACACGGTTCCTTACTAAGAAAAATCAAATTGTAGACTGTCCGAATGCAGAGGCCCTAGCGGCATTCAAGCATAACATCCGCAACGAATGGCTCGCCCGCCAACTCAGCCAGGAGAAGCCGAAATCTATGGCAGCCCTCACAACACTCATGACCCGCTTTTGCGTGGGCGAGGACAGTAGGCTGGCTCGCAGCAACAACACATCAAAGAATCCGGATACCTCGAATACCAAAGATGTTAACGGTAGGTAGCATCGTAATAGACCAAAGCGCCGCAATAACGGCGATAACAATGAAGATACGTCAGTCAATGCCAGATTCCGAGGCTCTAGATCCGGTCAGCGGAAAAATCCATTCAAAAGAAGTACTCCAGCTCCGTCTAGTCTGGATCGCATACTGGATCGCTCGTGTCAAATCCACGGCACCCCCGACAAGCCAGCCAACCACACGAACAAAGAATGATGGGTGTTCAAGCAGGCCGGCAAGTTAAATGCCGAAAACAAGGACAAGGGGTTGCATAGCGATGACGAGGAGGAGCCCCGGCCGCCGAACACAGGAGGACAGAAGGGGTTTCCCCCAGAAGTGAAGACGGTGAACATGATATACGTAACCCACATCTCCAAGAGGGAGCGGAAGCATGCACTAAGGGACGTCTATGCAATGGAGCTCGTCGCCCCAAAGTTCAACCCATGGTCTGCTTGCTGATCACCTTCGATCGCAGGGATCACCCCACTAGCATCCTTCATGGCGGATCCGCCGCACTGGTCCTAGACCTCATCATTGACAGATTTCACCTCACTCGAGTCCTTATGGACGGCGGCAGCAGCCTGAACCTCCATTATCAGGATACAGTGCGAAAAATGGGCATCGATCCCACAAGGATTAAACCCAGCAAAACCACCTTCAAAGGCATCATCCCAGGTGTAGAGGCACATTGCATAGGCTCAATCACACTAGAAGTGGTCTTCGGATCACCGGATAACTTCCGAAGTGAAGAGTTAATCTTCGATATCGTCCCTTTTCATAGTGGATATCATGCACTGCTCGGACGGACAACATTTGAAAAATTCAATGCAGTGCCGCATTACGCATACCTCAAGCTCAAGATGCCAGGACTCGCGGGGTCATAATAGTAAATGGAAACACAGAACGCTCGCTCCGTACGGAAGAGCACACTACGGCCCTTGCAGCAGAGGCACAAATCAGCATGTTCAGGCAGACCACTCATTCGGCGTCACGGCCCCCAGACACGTTCAAGCGAGTCCGGAACAAGCTGCAACAGGATCGCCTGTCCCAATCAGAGCTCGCCTAGTAATCCGGCCCCCGTCCCAGTCCTAGTGAAGCGACAAAATTTGTGTCGTGCGTACATAACTACACATTAAAAATACCATGGACATAGGCGGGGGGGGCACGATTAGGACACGCCCCGCATTGTGGCTTAACCACACTAGGGGTTTTATACCTTCGACATTCCTTTTCTCTTTCAGAGCCTAGATCTTTTGAAGCCTTTCCCGGCAGTACGATTGCCGGACACATTCTGGAAGCAACAACCAAGAAGAAAATATGAACACGGGAACCGCCAGCTGGTCTCTAGTAATACTTGATATACCCGCTTTTCACTATTTATGTGTAGCTTGCCCTAGGATAGGACATTTCGAATTGTCCTACATTATGCTTATTGCACTACTTGTACCAGTACGCTTCGACGTATTATTCAAATAACAATGCATATCATTAATCTGTCATTGCATTACTTAAGTCTTTCTCTTTCTCTTATATGTCCATTTACGACAATCCGCACCCACACGTGCGGGTATGGTCAGTTCGCGAGGGGTCCTCATTTACCCCATAATGCAGCGCAAGAACTCCGAACACTTTCGATAGTGCGGCACCCCGAACTTATAGCATTATATGCATCAGCTCCGAATCATGTCTTTGGTCAAATGTTGGGTTGCCCGGATCCCACGCTTTGGTACCTTACGTTCCTCTATATCGGCTAAGGTAGGGGTGGGAGAACTACTGCGATTGTGTCCCGGTTCTTTCGGACGAGCACCTCGGTAGAGAAAGTCAAAAACTGACTGTCATGATAAGGCGCGAGACTGGTCGCTGTTCGAGAGGTCTCAAGTCCTTAAAGACTTTTTCCACTTCGGGCGAGGTGTCGGCCTTGTCCGGCTTAGGCATGTATAGCGCCCCAAATTCGGCCCTCCAAATACCAGGGGCTTAGCCAAAAATTTAAAATCATAGACTTCTATGGCTAAGTGAGAGTGATAAAGTATCATAGTCCGATTGCCTGGTTCGTTGCGCTGAACACCTCCCTTGAAGGACCCAAAATTGGAGTAAAGAGTGTTAAGATTTATCCGGAACACCTCAGTACTAGTTACATGGGGGTGGAAGCCGACGACTGGCCAACTCTCAGGTTTTATAAACGGCCACACAAAAGGTAATATTTTAAATTAAGAAAGCGTCGCATGGCACAAACGAACTCGTTTAAAATTACAGGATCACATGGGCATGTTCATTCAAAAATTACATCCTTGGCACACTCATCTGCCACTAAGCGGGTACCCTTAAGGACACTTTCATAATAATTCTCGGGGCAGCAATGCTCCTTGCCCTACAGCGGCCCCTCCTTCACTAGCATCACGGCGTCCAACTTCGCCCAGTGCACCTTCACCCGGGCAAAAGCCCTGCGTGCACCCTCAATGGAGACGGACCGCTTGATGACTTCAAGTGGTGGGCAGGCTTCCACAAGCCGCCTCACCAGACCGAAGTAGCTGTCGGATAGGGGCTCGCCAGGCCACATCCGGACTATAAGGCCCCTCATGGCCTGTTCGGCCGCCTTGTGAAGCTCAACCAACTGCTTCAGTTGGTCGATCAAGGGCATGGGGTGTTCGGTCCCAGTATATTGAGACCAGAACAACTTCTCCGTTGAGCTTCCCTCCTTAGCCCGGTAAAACTCCGCGGCATCGAGCACACTGCGGGGAAGATCTGCAAACGCTCCTGGAGAGCTCCAAACTCGGGTAAGAAAAATGAAAGTCTCCTTCACATGCTTGCTTTGCATATTGAATGCCTTACCCGCTGCTATCTTCTTCGCCACATCAATATCCCGGAGGGCCTTGTGGGCTTCGGCCTTGGCGCTCCGGACGCTTTCAAGCGCCTGCACGAGCTTGGACTCTTGCGTCTTAGAGTAAAGCTCCAAGGACTCGTGCTTTTTGGCAAGAGCCTCGCGCTCTTGCTGCACCTCGCCCACTTGGGCCTCTTGTTTCTCCCGTTCAATGCGTTCTTTGGCCGCTTTGTCTTCGGCCTCGGACAACACCTTCCACAGGGTCTCCACCTTGGTCGTGACCCCTGACAAATTCATGATGATCCTATTACTTTACACCCAAACTACTTTTTAACTATATAGACAGGGGTATATCTTACCTTTGCTCTCTTCGAGCTGCCTCTTGGTAAGGCCGAGCTCGTCCTCGGACCGCTTCAGGGCCTGCTTCAACATAGAGACCTCCGCAGTACATGCGGCAGCGGCCAGCAGTGAAGCCTGCACATACACATAGACATACTCTAATTAGACTCCTGAGTTATCATTTGATCCTCTATTCGGCTTTTCTTCGCGAATGCCGAATAGAGCATCAGGGGCTATTATCTATGCGGTAATATTTCTTATATTTGGATTGCTTACCTGAAAGCCTGTTAGGATGCTGGCGCAAGCTTCGGTCAGTCCGTTTTTGGCGGACTGATCTTTCTCGACCACCGCACTCATAATAGTGTGGTGCTCTTCATTGATGGAAGGGCTACGAAGCGCTTCAAGCATGTTGTCCGGTGCCTCTAGTTGGACAGAGGACACCGGCATGGATGGTTGGCCCCCCTTAATGGGGGACAGCCTGCCGGAGTCCGGAACCATAGAAGGTTCTGGTGTAGTGTCCGGCTGGGGCCAGAACTCGAAGCCCGTAGGAGCCTCGCTCCCTTGGTACCCAGGTTCCGGGTGGTCGCCGTGAGGCGCCCCCAGGATCACCTCCCCTTGGCTCGGTGCCTTTTGAGACAACACCTCGGCGTTGTCCGCAGGGCGAGGGGTGGAAGCGGGCGGAGGAGAACTGCTGTTCATATCTGACGAGCCCAAAGAGCCGCTCGACGAAGGTACGTCGAGATGAGCTCGGGCCGGACTGTATAATCATGTTCGGCATGAGGGCAGGCGGTACAATAAAACATACCATGAAGTACTACGGTGTCCCGAGACTTACGATTTCGCCAGGGGCTTGACACTGGGTAGCCACTCATCGCGGCAGTTGGCAGCCATCGTGGTGCAGTCTAGAGCGAGGGCCGTTCCCTTTTTGGACCCTTCGGCCTCCTCGGATGGGTCGGCCTTCCTTTTATTGTCTCCCCCGGCTGGGGAGGAAAACTTTTCTCCTCCTCCTCGTTTCCATGGGAGGAGTGCGCGTCGGAGTCATCTTCCGATGACTCTGATACAACCTTGCGCCAGAGACCCTTTCGGGTCCCCGCGGTCTTCTTCTCGGTCTTCTTTTCTGGCACCTCGTAGGGTGCCGGAGTCAGCATCTTCGTTAGAAGAGCATCTACAGGATCTTCAGGCAGTGGGGCTGGGCTATCAAGCTGCTCCGCCGTCTCTATCCAGTCCTGTTAATGACATGGAAGTTCAGATCCTGCACACCACTAAACTGGGGCAAATAAATACCCTGGGAGATATAAAAACCTACCGGATTGGCGCGGCGCTTTGTGCTGAGTCCGCGGTCCTCGGTGAGGGAGGGAGGCATCTCGACGCGCTTGAACAGCACCCTCCAAACGTCCTTGTGCGTTGTGTCATAGAGCTCTCGCAGCGTCTGGTGCTTGGCCGAGTGGAACTCGCACAAATTGAATGCCCGTCTTTGGCACGGAAGGATCCGGCAGAAGAGCATAACCTGGACCACATTGCCAAGCTTGATTTTTCTGCTCGTCATGTTCTAGATGTAGGTCTGGAGTCCGGTCAGCTCTACCGAGGAACCCCAGGACATGCACTTCTTTTTCCAGGAGGTGAGCCGTGTGGGGATTCTAGATCGAAATTTGGGGGCCGCCACCCAGTTGGAGTCGTGCGGCTCGGTGATGTAGAACCACCCCGATTGCCACCCCTTTATGGTATCCACATAGGTGCCCTCGAGCCAAGTGACATTAGGCATCTTGCCCACCATGGTGCCTCCACACTCTGCTTGCTGGCCTCCCACCACCTTCGGTTTAACATTGAAGGTTTTTAGCCACATGTCCTAGTGGGGCCTGATGCGGAAGAAGGCCTCGCACATGACGATAAACACTGAGATGTTGAGGATGAAATTGCGGGCCAAATCATGAAAATCCAGCCCGTAGTAGAACATGAGCCCGTGGACAAACAGGTGGAGAGGGAATCGTAGTCCGCGGACGAAATGGGTAAGGAAAACTACCCTCTCATGGGGTTCGGGCGTTGGGATGATCTGCCCTGCATTCGTCAGCCGGTGCGCGATATCCGCAGCCAGGTATCCGGCTTCCCGTAACCCTTTGATGTTCTCCTCCATGACGGAGGAGACCATCCACTTGCCTCTTGCTCCAGACATGCTTGGAGTGGTTCGAGAAGAAGAACACGAGCTTGGGCGAGTGTGCGGGAATGGGTAAGCGAGGAGGAAGAAGGCATGGGTGAAAAAAGTAAATCTTTGTCCCTTTTATAAGGGCGGAAGAGGTGATGTGCCTCCCCACTTGCCTACTGAAACCGCTTATTCCCCAGGCGCTGTAATTGATGGCGTGGTTGGGTTACCCACATCCGTATTGATGACAATCCCGTGATAAGGGGAACACGATCTCTGCTTTGACAAGACGTGTCAAGAAAACCGCCGCACGATATGTGCAGAGCTGGTTAAGAAAAGTGGTTCAAATAAAAACCGGGCCATGGCATGATTTCAAGCTGTCAAAACATGTCAACAGATTAGATTCATGGAAATATTATTCTCTCTACGGTGGTATGTGGAACTTATTTTGCAGGGTCGGACACTATCCTTGTATTCAAAATTGTATTCGGAGGAGGAACTAGCCTTCCAATGCCGAAGACAACACTGCGCGTCAGACTCATCGTCATTGAAGCTTGGTTCAGGGGCTACTGAGGGAGTCCTGGATTAGGGGGTCTCCGGACAGCCAGACTATATCCTTTGGCTGGACTATTGGACTATCAAGGTACAAGATTGAAGACTTCGCCCCGTGTCCCGATGGGACTCTACTTGGCGTGGAAGGCAAGCTAGGCAATACGGATATGTATATCTCCACCTTTGTAACCGACCTTGTGTAACCCTAGCCCCCTCCGGTGTCTATATAAACTGGAGGGTTTTAGTCCGTAGGACAACATACAATCATACAATAGGCTAGCTTCTACGGTTTAGCCTCTTCGATCTCGTGGTAGATCAACTCTTGTAATACTTATATCATCGAGAACAATCAAGTAGGACGTAGGGTATTACCTCCATCAAGAGGGCCCGAACCTGCGTAAACATCATGTCCCCTGCCTCCTGTTACCATCCGCCTTAGACGCATAGTTCGGGACCCCCTACCCGAGATCCGCCGGTTTTGACACCGACAACTACCGAGTTTTGGTTGGGAACCATCATCGAAGATATCGCAGTCTTCTGCATGATCTAGAATTAACACAACAAACTCCTTTTCCTTGAGCAAATCAATCAGTGGCTTGGCATGCTAGGAAACACATATGGAGTGGAGGCGGCCAACGTATCAAACCATAGACTACTTCGCACATATGCGTGACTAACTTGGGATGGTTCCATAGGAAGCAAAATCAAACTTTCTCGAATTCATGGCGACAACTTGCATCGATTGCACGTGAACTTAGAGGAAGTCACTACTTTCATCCAAACATACACTTCATGAACGGAACATGAAGATAATACCTATAAAAGTTTCCAACACTAGCTTAGATGTTCAACATGAATCATGGACAAGATGAAATTGTTGTCAATGGGCTCAACAACAATCCATCCAGGCTTCCATCTAGGTGGAATTCCACAATTATGGGAACACGGTGATAGTATTGGTCAGACCCAAAATATATAATGATGTATGCTCGAGGAAATAATCACGAGTAAGACAAAATTACGAATGTCGTTGGTTCTGATTTGATTTGATGATAGCCCACACTCAAATCAAAGGATTCATAAGACAATAGGTCCAACAATTCATCACAGGGACCAATCGATGAAGATATCATATTTCTTCAACGCACACTACACAAGAATATCCCTTTGGAACAAACTAAGATAGGCAAGCTTTTATCTTCCAACTCTCCAAGTTGTTGTTCAGCTTAACCAACTAGCTCAAGGGTATCCAACACGGATTCTTGGAGAAGGGGTGGTTACAAGAGAACCAACTTGATCACGAGCTCAACATAACGGTCAGGGGAACCTAGTGATAGTTCCGTGAAGATATCCGGAAAATCATGAACCACCGATATGTCTCTAAGCTCGAGAACAATCTTGCTTTTCAAGGCAAGACGATGTGTTCAAGAGAGTGATGGATTGACACAATCCTATCTTATTGATCGAGGAGTGCACCAGGGAAAATGGACTAGGTCACACGATAAATCTTAGGATGATGATTCAATAACCAACACACTAAGAATAAGAGTATTGTCCATTAACTACCAAGCAACATAGTTGCTAGGAGTATTGATTTCACACATCACGGTCCATTTGTCGGCATTCCGGCTGCGACAACACGGAACCGATGAATGAATAATGATGGTGAGAAGTATCATTGCGTCAAGAATTCATAAGAGGTGGTGCAATTCTCATGATTATCCCAACGTAAAGAGGGTAACACTCCAAGGTGCAACAGAACAAAAGCTGGATTAGCATTTGATCTGCGGAGTACAACTGCTTTGACCCAAACCTAGATAAGGATAAGGTACTAGAGTTTGTTTTCTTAGTCATTTTGGAATAAAATGGCTTGACGGACCACATAAATAATAGGCATCGATATCACGAATGCACAACTACTCATGTCTATCAATTAATAGACGAGAGCCAGAGAACAACTAAAGAGGGACAACCCAAAGAACATATGATTTTCTGAGTTGTGGATGCATAGATTAATATGTCGAACCAAGTTCAACAGGTTTCTTCCGGATAACCCATGTAGAAAGGTAGAACTAGCAGAGTCACAACATAGAATCGAGAACTCATCAAGAGCACTCCGGTTGTGATCTTTCGCTTCAGTGAGGAACTTCTACCATAAGCAGTTCATGGTATTTGGAACAAGGATATACCACGAACCTCGAGGACTAATACAAAGGTTGCTAATATCCTAAAGGAACTAGCAAACACTGTCAACATGAGGTAGGGTGAATCTTGGGCTCAGAAACCCAGGAGTAGAATACTTACTACTAAGTGGCATCACGGGATGCTCTAGAGAATGGTGGCCAGAATCATCACACTGGGAATATAAAGAATGGCTAGATTATGGGTGGTTCTCTAAGATGCCTAGGGTCATAATAATGGCTCCAACATATATGTTGAGGCAATAAAGTACCTGAACTCACCGATTAGTGTGGTTGAACTGGCCCAAAGGGACATCCGAACGGAAAGAAGGGATTTGCAATTGCATTAGACTATTTAGAAACTTGGGATGACTCGGACAGCATAACAGCTGTAAATGCTCAAAAAGATTTGAGACATCCTGTAAAATTGTGGCATAACCACTTAACATCACAATATCAAGGTTCTGAGATCAACTGTCGACACACAGAAGTAGTGGGAACTGAACTGGGGCTTGAAACCATCAATCCTATAAGTCTACGGATATGTAACACGTCATCCTGATAGAAGGTGAGAAAGCCTAGTTCTTCATCCCCGTAGAAGAGAAGAGGATGACTCAGATCAGAAGGGCATAAGGTAAAGGAGTAAAAAGAGCCTTACGTTCCCATCCACAATCAATTCCCTTACATAACTAAAGAATTTTTAGACTCAACTTCGACCAGTATGGCTTGGTAATTCTACAGGCAGTCATGCTCTGATACCAAAGCTGTCAAGACCTCGATTCTAAGTCACACCGATCTAGCATGTAACACATCATATCACTTTGTGGCCTCACGCACGGTATTCCCACGGGTGCCACCTTACCTGGCCCGGGACCGTTTGCGCCTTTTGGCACACGTATATGATAGTGTCGCTAGTATCCATATGACAGCGAACCGGGCCGACATGACTAGTCGTAAACCCAAAGTGGCACTAACTTACGGGGACAGGAATACATGACCCAGTCTTGAACGTGTCGGTCATCAACGTGTGAATCCGGGCTGTAGCAACTGGGCTAACAAGACTCCGAGAACCCGGGCTGTAGCAGGCTAGAAGGACTCTGAAAACCACCGCGTGACATTTCCCCGAAGGGATGGACACGGGAACGAAGTGGATCACATGCCGGCCGGTCGAAGTGTTCCGGAGCAGTAGTAACGAGGCTAGCAGGACTATGGTAAACCGGGCTATAGCAGACTACCATGGCTCAGTGGAAGCACTAGACTACATTTCCCCATAAGAGAGGCTACCAAGTATAAAGAACTAGGTTGTCAGATCCCACATATACCAAGCGTTTCAATCATACACACAATATGCCCGATATGTGTAAATACAACATGGCATCACAACAAAACTCTACAACTCAAAGTATTTATTCATAAAGCTCCGAAGAGCCAAGTATTACAAACATGGGTCTCATGACTCAACATACAGAGCATACAAGCATCAAGGGTAAGCATGAACATGTTTGAGTACAGACAACTACAAATGAAAAAGGCTGAGAAGCCTGACTATCCACAAGACCCTCCCAAGGGTACAAGATCGTAGCTAAGGTAACAAGCTAAACGTCGAAGTCCACGTGGAACTACTAGCGAGACTGAAATCTCTTTGCAAAAACATAAATTAAGCAAACGTGAGTACAAATGTACCCAGCAAGACTTAGCTACATATGCATCGGTATCAACAAAGGGGTGGTGGAGTTTGACTGCAGCAAGCCAGCTTTGACTCGGTGGCTATCATGTACTACGACTGCAAGTAACTCTTTTGAGGTGGCGCACACGAGTCCACATATTCACCATATCAATACACCACTACGGATCTGCTCCCGTCTCCCTACGAGAACGCTATCCATACACTACAAAAAAAGACACATCCGTGACATTTTGGGCCGAACAAAAAATTGTTCTGTCATACATATGACACTTCTATGACGATAATTGTGACAAAACCCGGTATCATCATAGATGTGGTGGGCTCCTACTTCTATGACAAAAAATTATGACAGAAAATGGGCTCTTCGTCCTGGGCGGCCCGGAGACGCAGCTGCATGACATTCTTTGGGCCGTCCATGACGGAAAAAACCGTGGTAGAAGCGAGGGGGAGGAAAATTTCGGGGAGTTCCCGGTTACGGTGGGAGGTCACGGCCGAGCGATGCGCGCTTCTCTCGTACACGTACGCGCGTGTGTGCGAGGCGTTGGCTCTAACTGAACCCGAGCGAGGCGTTGGGCTCTAACTGAGCCCAAGCGATTGCACTGCAGGCTACGCGTTACTGAAGCCGAGTGATCGATCGATGGCTGTTAACTGAACCCGATCGAGCGATTCCTTCACTACTGCTGCTAACTGAAGCCGATCGATGCTGCCTCTGGATGAACAGTGAGCATTGTGGGGGGGGGGTTGGATGAACAGTTCCCGGTGGGGGTGGATGAACAGGACCCCGTGGTGTTTCCTCTGGATGAACAGGACCCCGATCGATCGAGACGGTTGGGGCTGGATGAACAGGACCCCGTGGAGGGCTAGATGAACAGGACCACCCCGTGGAGGGTAGGATGAATAGTAGACATTGGAGGGCAGGATGAACAGTAGCCCGTGGAGGGGTGGTTGAACAGGATCCCGTGGAGAGGGCTGGTTGAACAGTAGCCAGTGGTGTAGCGCGCGGTGGAGGCTGGATGAACAGGAGCCCGTGGATGAACAGTCGCAGGTGGAGGCTGGAGGAGGTCGACGGTGGATGAACAGTAGCTCGTGGAGGCTAGAGGGGGTCGACGGTGGAGATGAACAGTATCCCGTGGAGTCCCGTTTTGTGGTACGCCACACCCCTCCCAATGAACAGGACCCCCGTTTCGACCGTAATGCTCCAACACAAGTCCGTTTCCTCCGTTTTGCAGTACGCCACACCCCTCCCGATGAACAGGACCCCCGTTTCGACCGTACGAGGTCTGTTTCCTCCGTTTTGCGGTACGCCAGACCCCTCCTGATGAACAGGATCCCGTTTTGAATGTGGCCGGTCGAACACAAGGTCGTTTCCTCCGTTCTGTGATACGCCAGGCCTCGTTTCCGTCGCCTGTTTCGTCCAAGCCCTCCCGATGAACACAACGCATTCCGTTGCCTCCCCATGAACACGACGCATTCCGTTACCTCCCCATGAACACGACGACGACGCTGTTTCTCCATTCCGACCCAGCCATGTACACGAGCCCTGGCCGTATGTATGTGCGGGTAGGCGTTCGAGACCCCGCCCGTATGTACACATACGTGGCCGTATTTTCTTTCTTGCACCTGGCCCCTGTACGTATGTGTACATTCTACGCGCGTGCCTCTACTACAACACGTGGGCGCCTCTACATCCACCAGTATATATGTACGTACACGTTCATGACCAGAATGACAACGCTACGTACGCTTCGACCGGGTGGGTCCCGACTGTCAGGCACTTCCTTGCGTGCGAAGATGTAGCTGGTGGGTCCCAGCAGTTAGGAGCAAATGTTTTTTTTCACAAAATACGGTGGCCCGTCCGATGGGTCCCCGCTGTCAGGTGGAGGAATAATTATTTTGCACGTAATAAGGAGGCACTTCCTTGCTGCGGCCGTGGACCTAGCTGTCAGCCTCTCCACGTACAGTCCACGTCCGATGGAAGCCGTTCCTTGACCACGTTGACCACGCCGCGCCGAGAGCACCAGGGCGGTGGATGACGGCGTGGCTTAGGAAGGGGACGAGATAGAGCCAGGGAAGACGCGACAGTGGATGCCCACGCAGAGGAGTACGAGGGTTCACTGGTTCGCTGCAGTGTGAGGCTGCAGTCGCCGCAGAATAACATGGGGTGTGGGTGAGTAGAGGGATGGCCTGGCCAGCGGTGGGAGTAGTAGGGGGCGGTGAGGCCTCCGCCGCATCGCAGCCGGCCACGGGAGGTAGGAGCACGAGGCACGACCGGCGCTGGTTTGGGCGGCTGGAGCAAGAAGACCAGAGGTTAAAGAAGCACTATGGCCGTTGGATGGACATCGTACGGTCACTGGAGCTAGAATCGTGCATATTGACTAAGTGGACAAAGCCCTCCGTCCCCATCAACTTAGTAGGCCCAGAAGTCAGCCTCCCACCAAGGTGGGTCCCAGCTAGCAGGGGGTATTCATTTTTTGTGCGTAATAAGGAGGCACTTCCGCTGGGTCCGAGCTGACAGCAGGGGGAACGTTTTTTTTGCGAAATACGGTGGCCCGTCGGGTGGGTCCCAACAGTCAGGGGCAAATGTTTTTTTCGTGATATACTGGTGGGCGTCTGGTGGGTCCCTGCTGTCAGGTGGAGGAATAATTATTTCCCACGTAATAAGAAGGCACTTCCTTGCGGCTGTCGTGGACCCAACGGTCAGCCTCTCCACGTATAGTATTCTTCCGATGGAATTCGGTCGTTGACCACATTGACCACGCCGCGCCGACAGCACCACGGCGGTGGATGACGGAGAGGCCTAGGAAGGGGATGACGCGGAGCCAGGGAAGACGCGGCAGTGGATGCCCACGCGGAGAGGAGTACGAGGGTTCACTGGTTCGGCTGCGCTGCCGTCGCCGCAGAATAACAGGGGGTGTGGGTGAGTGGAGTGGAGGGATGGCCTGGCCAGCGGTGGGAGTAGTATGGGGGCGGTGAGGCCTCCGCGGCAGCACAGCCGACCACGGGAGGCAGGATCAGGTGGCACGACCGGCGCTGCTTTGGGCGGCTGGAGCAAGAAGACCAGAGGTTGAAGAAGCACTAGGGCCGTTGGATGGACATCGTACGATCAGTCGAGCCAGAATCGTGCATATTGACTAAGTTGACAAAGCCCTTCATCCCCGTCAACTTAGTAGGCCCACTATACTGGGTCCTAGCTAGCAGGGGAGTATTCATTTTTTTGTGCGTAATAAGGAGGCACTTCCTTGCGTGCGAAGATATAGCTGGTGGGTCCGAGCTGTCAGCGGAGGTAACGTTTTTTGCGCGAAATACAAAGGCCGTTTCGGTGGGTTCCAGATGTCAGGTGGAGGAAATCATTATTTTGCGCGTAATAAGGAGGCATTTCCTTGCGTGCGGTCATGGACCCAGCTGCCCGCCTCTCCATGTACAGTCCACTTCAGATGCATGTCGGTCGTTGACCACGCTGACCACGCCACGCCGAGAGCACCAGGGCGGTGGACGACGGCGAGGCCTAGGAAGGGAACGATACGGAGGCAGGGAAGACTCAGCCGTTGTTTTTGTTTCCCACGCGGAGGGGAGTATGACTGTACGAGGGTTTACTAGTTTGTCTGCCCTCGCCGGAGAATAACAACATGTGTGGGTGAGTAGAGGGATGGCTAGGCCAGCGATGGGAGTACGGTGGGGCGGTGAGGCCTGCATGGCAGCACAGCCGCCCGTGGGGAGGAGGGAGCAGGCAGTCCCGCCGGCGCTTGTTTGGGCGGCTGGAGCAGGAAGAGCGGAGATTGAAGAAGCACGACGACCGTTGGATGGACATCCAACAGTATACAGGCCATCTGTGGAAAGCCTCAAATCTGTGGAAAACAGCATACAGCCCATCTGCCATTATTTCAAATAATTTACAGCCCATTTGCTAATTCTTACGGGTTTTTTGGAGCCCATATTCTTTATGTTAGCATTACAGCCCATATTGTGGCTAGAGTTAAAAAATTATATGAAATTTTGCATATGTTGGTGCGGTCTGAACTGTTTTTAATCCTGAAATTTCGAGTCACATTCAGACTGATTTTAAAAATAAATGTATATCAATATAAAATCCAATAAATTGTCCACGCATAAAAATCAATGCAATTTAAAATCTCAAAATAAAAAAAGATATTTGAAAATAATTGCCGGTTTGATGTGTTTTAAAAATGTACAACCCATTTCTCATTACTGATAGGCCATTTTCTCGGCCAGCCGAATGAAGCTCTCCTCGTCTTGAAAGATTTTGCAGCCCAACAGGCCTGATAAAGTGACTTACTTGACAAATCACAAAAGAACTGGGCTAGCCATTTTCAGAAAGAAAAAAAACTACTGGGCTGGTCTGTGGTAAACATAAAAGAAAAGGCTATCTAGACAGGCCAGATTGTCCCGCACAACCCAGTTGACACCCTGCTTCCTTCTCAAAAGCAAATTAGATAAATGCCACTCCAATTTTTGCAAACTTTGAAAAACGCCATTGTAGTTTGCAAAGTTTGAAAAACGCCACTCCAGACTTCGAAAAATGCCACTAGAAGTGGCATGAAATGGCATTTTTCAAAGTTTGGAAATTGCAGTGGCATTTCTCGGATACACCAGATTTGAAGTGGCATTTATCAAATTAACCCAAAACAAAAATAACTGGGCGAGTTGCTAGGTCCCTGGTGTCAGCCGCTCATTGTGCAATTCTCTCGTTTATTGACTACATTGACAATGGCATGGGACCCAGATGTCAGAAATCCACTAGGAGGAGCCATTTTTTATTGTCTTGAAATAAGGAGGCACTTACTTGCGTACTGCCATGACCTTGGCGGGTCCCTGTTGTCATCCTCTCCACGTACAATCATCTCCTGATTGTGTACGCGTCAACTTTCTAGGCCCACAAGTCAACCTCTAAACCGTGGAGGACAAATACAACCCATTTAAACAAATAACAGCCCATTCCATACGTTCAAACGGAAAGTTCAACATTCAGAGCAAAGTAACAGGTCTGCTCCACATATAGAGTACTAGACTTCCACGTTGACAAACATCATAGCCAAGTTAACTATCTACTCCCACTAACACTCTAGTAGCGCACAAGTACTAACTTACTCTTAGCTAACTAGACGATGCCGGCCGCCATCTTCTGTCCATGCTAAACGCCGTCACCGGCGTCCTCCGCCTCGCCTCAGACTTGCCAGAGGTGCGATAGGGCGTGTTGCTCGCGCGCGTTGGCCCTTTCCATGCCAGTGTGGTCCACCGAAGCTTCGGCTTCCAAGCGGGAAACCCACTTGATGAGCTGGTAATAAAAATCGGTGTCGCGAACGCGTGCGTACCCGACAGCCTCCAGGGCTATTTGCCGGGTGCTGGCATCCACGTCGTCGGCCCAGTTGCGGGCGCTTTGCTCGCGACTCAGAGCGTCAGTGCGCTTCTACTCCATGTCCTGCTAGCGGCACAAATCGGCGATACGCCGTTCCTCCGCCAGGCGATTGCGCTCCAACAACTCCTGCTCCTCTGCCATGCGGTCACGCTCCAACAACTCCTCAATCTCTGCATTGCCATCTAAAGACAGATAGAATGCCTCCTCCATCCGTCTGCCTTCCGGTGAAAACCCGAACACTAGATTCGGTGATGGCCGCCTCCGGCGTCGCCTACTGCGGATGGGCGGGGGCATGGCGGACGTAGTGAGCGACGTCGGGCCGGTGGGGGCTTATGAGGATATGGCAAGTTGGGTCACGGCGGCACCTGAGAAGGCCGAGAAATAGTACTTATAGGCGGAAGGTAGCGCGACGCTCATCGAAATTCAATGCATAATGGCTTAGCACGCCAGCTTGCCGTGGAAAACTAGAGAAACTGAAATTATGACTGTGTCGTCCCATCCCATCTGGGTCGCACGCCGGCATGGCGGTCAAACGAGTGCACTCGAATCATCTCCCTCCTTGTCAATAATGATTCCACGGATTTAAAGCGTATCTTTTTTAGCATCAGTTAGCTGCCTTAATTACGGCCGGCTGCACGCATGCACTCAGAATCGCTCGCAGGCAGTACGCGAAGCAGCATGCAACGAGTCGCAGCCGAGGGCATGCATGCAGCCACTTAAATCGCTGGAATTAATTGGGCTTAAACTTCTGCATGCCGTTAATTATTGCCATGCCTTGGTCTTGCTGCTTTGCTCACGGACTAATAAATCCCGGACGGAGGGAGTACCTTGGTTGGTGAGAGGTTTGAATTAAGCCCTGCAAACCGGAAAGGAGGTAATAGTACGTGCGTGATCCGCTATTTATTCGTGTAGGATCGAGTAGGTCGTTTCTTGAATTGAGCCCTACAAACCGGAAAGGAGGTAGTACGTGCGTGATCCGCTATTTATCCGTGTAGGATCGATAGTGTAGCTTGTCAGTTTCTTCAGAGGTAGGCATTTTTATCCGTGTAGGATCGATAGTGTAGCCTGTCCGTTTCTTCAGAGGTAGGCATTTTTATTCAAAAAACTGCCACTTCGCATCTTGTGTCACAAATAAAACTACCAGGAGCGCATTTGTAGGATAGCTAGTGATCGATCAGTAACTTGTAAACACTGAGCGAACAGAAATAAGTAACTATTAATGTATCTCAATGATGCACAGATCATATACAAATATGTAGCTCCAAAAGCAAAGATCAGCCACTTCGGATCTCGCGTCGCAAATAAAACTAACTAGTACGATTCCCATACATAAGATCAACATGTTAATGCATCTCAGTGATTCACAGATCATATACAAATATGTAGCTCCAAAAGCAGTGATCTAGAAAAAACATGTGTTCTTCCTACTAACATGGATGCTTCTCTTGGCCAACATTCAGTACAGACTAAAAGACAATGTTTTTTGTGAAGTCTACAATTCCTCTTGCAAACGTAAGTGGTTTCACGAACAGCTGGAACCATGAGAATGAACCACACTTGATGGAGGAACATCCACTGCAATATGATTTGGTCCTCTCTCGATCACACCGCGGGACTATTTTCGGAATACAAACTTTAGCTTAGGCAAAATGATGCCCATTGTATAATAATACCAAAGCAATGAAGCACCTAGTGTTGGCCAATAAATAGTACAGTACTACTTTTCTGCAGTCCATGAAGTGACTATCCAATCTTTCTGTGTCTATTTTCAAATGGCACTGCATGCAGTGACTATACTATTCTCTTGTGCAGTTCAACCAAAATTGCAGACACTTTGTTTGTTTGCCAAATAGCAACAGGCTGACATCTCTGTCTGCACAAATATCAAGCATCTAGTAAACATATACCACACCTTGTATTTTCGGTTTAAACATGTCTCTTCCGCTTAGCATCTGTCATGTTCTTCACTGGACAATCTGATACAGTTATGTTTTGCCCTGGACAATTTCATACTGAATTGATTTGGTGGTTCAGAGCAGAAATATAGCACCTATTCTTCATCAGACCAAGGATATCCATGTTCGTAGTGATGGAAGGGGTGAAATCAATACAACCAAAATTGAGAATCGAATCATTGAATCATGTCTTGCACCTCCAGTGTAGGTCCACCCTGCCAATAAATTCATGTGCAAACTACTAGTATTAATATCTAATGACAGTACAAAAAGAGTAGCAAGATAGTAGCAAACCATGTACCTTCATAATGAACAGCTCATAGTGCCACCAATTGGATATAAAGGTTTGGAAAAAAACAAGCTCCTAATGTTGAACCAGTTGGACTTTTTGTGCTGTTCCACTAAAATCGAGCATCCCTGTTTGCATAGATGTTGAAAGTGTGATTACTCTAAAAGTGGCACTAGTTGAAGCATAGGCTCACAAATATAAGCATTCCAATTTCATAATGGGAAAAGGTAGCAAGACTGTTTCTAACCACCTGTTTGAAGGAATAAATAAAGCAACAACGGCTGATGTCAGGAAGGCATACATAGTATTTTCTGAAAAAAATTGAGCCATTCCCGACCTTTCATCTTCTTTTAAGCAAATTTTGTGCAGTTCTACTAAAATAAAATGCCATCACCGCCTTGACAATTCAGTGACACTATACAAAAGGAAATGACTTAACATTACATCATGATGTCAGGTATGTAGTTGACAGGCACTAGAGACAAACATACATACCTCCTCCGATAACATAATGAACATTAATTTTAACAAAGGTATGACTAGCTTTACCGGGATAATTTGAGTGAACCCTACACCCTTTGTTCCTTAATATAAGACATTTTCGTGGTTCAATTTAAAGTACCCAAACATCTAGTATTTAGAAAAACAAGTAGTAGTTTTCTTGAGCACATATCTGGGAAAGCTTGCCACACTTTATTTATGTCCATACGCTAATGCAACACCATTCGAATACTACAAATATACACTAATCCAGTGGCTAGTGCAATACTAGAGTAGTTAGTTTATTACAGGGTACAGTACAATGGTTTTACTGAATAGATTTCAATAAACTCTAGCACTGGAAGGTTTCTATAAGGATTAACAATACAAAATGTAAAGGTAACAAGTTTCAACATTGGTATACTAGCTCTGCATGAGCATTAAACCAAATACAAAAGTATGAAGGTAACTAGCATTATTAACTAATGATAGTATAAACAAATTGCAAACCATGTACCTCCAAGGTAAATATCATTTCGAACTCGGGGGGACCTTAAAAATTGCTATCCCAATCTTGATAATCGATCAAACATAAAAACTTGATCGAACGAATCAAGAGAACAACCAGAGGAGGAGGTGCCCACCCTTGACCTTTCCTCTTGTCTTCATAATTGTCTCTGCAGTTTAACCAAAATAAAATGACATCAGCGCCTTGGCATTTTGGTGACACTGTACAAAAAAATTAACTTATCTCATGAAAGTGAGGTATGTAATCTATAAGCATTAACAGTGCAAAAAATGAAGGTAGTAACAAGTTTCATCATTGGTATACAGGCTGTGCAACAGCATTAGAATGCCTTAGATGAAAAATCTTTAATACATCCACAATCAACAGCTAACCCTGAAATAATCCAGTGACATTAAATGGCATTGCTTAAATTTATCGGTGGCATTAGACTGAGAGCGGCATTAGTTAAATGTGGCATCACTTTAGCAGTAGCATTGCCTGACTTGACTGCTGGCGTTATACTAACAACAAAAAAAGTGGAAATAATAGCATGGGAGGCCCATTCGGACAGTGGGCGCACCAGTACGATGTACCTCCACGGACGCAGAGTGGTGAGGGAGGTATGGTTGCCCAGAGCAACAAATATCCAGGCAGCATATGTGGATTACGTCCCATTTTTGCTCTCTTTAGCCACCTTTTTCCTATGCGAGGACAACAAACCAATCGACCTGCTCATTCTCTATTGTGTTGTCATGCCTTTCTACCCTTCTTCAACAAAGAGACACGAGACCCGTTCCTTAGCTACTGATTTTCCGCTTTTCAACCTAGATGCCGGTTCGATGCCTACTCTCTTGGATAGTACAGTCTCCCTTCCTTTCCTTATTCAACCCTGTAAGTGCATCTAGTGCCACCCCTAGTTGGTTTTGGAGTATTGACGACAAACCTAGTTGAGGGACTAATGTGTTTGTGAGAATTGCAAGATAACACAGGTAGAAGTCCCTCATTGATTCGGTTTTCCTACCAGAGATGACCCCTAAAAATGTATGAAGACATTGAAGTCAAAGTTGGTATATGAAGATATTCACATTGAAGACTATGGCAAGAGAAGACACCACATGAAGCCTAAGGAGCTCGAAGACTTAGATCTTTCGCAGTTCTTTCTCTTTTGTGTTGAGTCATAGGAACCACCGTACTATTAAGTGGGGTCCAAGAGAACCAGTCAGAATGACTGAAGTGATGCCTAACCAAAACCTATGTATACGAGTGAAGACTATGAGAGCGAATCTTGTCCAGAGTCGGACAAGTCAGCTTTGCTTGTAGCCCAAGTAAAGTTGCCGTGTGAGTTTGAAATCTGACCGTTGGAACACGTGTCAGTTCCTTAGTGACCCAGGGTCATTTCGAACAAATCAGGTCGGGTTGCCAAGTGGATATAAATAGCCCACCCCCTACAACCATAAACGGTTGGCTGCTCAGATTGAGAGTACGGCTTTTATCGTTTGAGAGCAACCCACCTCGAAGCCTTTGAGAGAATTCCTTGCGAGGATAAAGCCCTAACCACCCAGAGCCAAAGAGAATTAGGCATCACTTAAGTCTTCTTGTCTGTGTGATCTGAAGACTTATTACACTTGAGGACTGTGCATCCTCCAGCCGTTTAGGCATCACGTTCTGAGCATCCAAGAGACATTGTGGATTGCCGGTGAATGAAGTCTGTGAAGGTTTGGAAGTCTACCTTGAAGACTTACCAGAGTGATTGGGCGAGGTCTGTGTGACCTTAGCTCAAGGGGAATACGTTGAGGACTGGGTGTCCTGAGCTGCGTGTTCAGGACTGGGTGTCCGGGACTGTGTGTCCTAAGGTTTAAATACCTAGCCACCCTAACCAGACGTACAGTTGTCACAGCAACTGGAATTGGTCCAACAAATCATTGTCTTCAACGAGTCACTGGTTTCATCTTCCCTTCCCTTTACTTACTGTTACTCCTTGTGAAATCATTGTATGTTTGCACTATCTTTTGTCTTCACTTAGTGACTGTGTGTTCTATCTGGCTTCACAATATCTTCCTACCTGATCCTTACTACATTGCTGCTATTAGTCATTGTTCTTTCACTCTATTGAATACTTGACTATGGCTTGCCTATTGTAGTCTACCTTCTGCTGCAGGGTATTAGGTTTATTTCTATCGTTTGTCTTCATAACTCCCATGTTTTGAAGACTTTCATAAAAATCGCCTATTCACCCCCCCTCTAGTCGATATAACGTACTTTCAATTGGTGTCAGAGCAAGGTGCTCCCTTGTTCTGTGTGATTCGGTTTAACCACCTGGAGTCTTAGCTATGTCGACTGCAGGGATAATTAGAGTCTCCACTGCATGCCCCGTCTTCGATGGAACTGAATATCCCTACTAGAAGAATAAGATGCACATGCATCTTGAAGCCATTGACGTCGACCTATGGTATGTCATCGAGAACGGCGTTCCCAAGGCTGGAGAAGGTGTCACTGCTGTTGATGTCAAGAAATTCGTTCAACTGGACTCTACTGCCAAAAATATCATCTATGGTCATCTGACCAAAGGACGGCATGGCCGTGTGAGTGCTTTGAAGACATCTAAGCTGGTCTGGGACTGGCTCTCCAAGGTCAATGAAGGCGTCTCAACCCAGAGAGATCAGAGAATCAGTGTCCTTCGCAACCTCTTCAACCGCTTCAAGCAAAATGACAATGAGAATGTCCAGCTCACATTTGACCGACTCACTGACATCACAAATGAGCTTCAAGCCCTCGGCGCCACTGAGATCACCAAACATGAAGTCGTCAAGACACTACTGAGATCACTTGATAGTTCATTTGAAACCCTAGCCCTGATGATTCAAGAACATCCAGATTTCAAGATACTCGATCCATTTGACATACTTGAGAGGCTCAACACACATGAGTTTCAGCTTTATGAGAAAAGAGATATCTACGGTCCAAACTATGGGCGAACTCGTGCCTTGAAGGCAAAATCTGTCTCCTCGTCTGAAGAAGAATCTGACAGCATTTCTGATGATCCTGAAGACATTGGAAGGGAACTTGCTATGCTTGTCAAGAAGTTCCAAAAATTCACCAAGAAGAAAGGCTTCAGAAAGTCTACCCGATCAAGCTCAAGGAATGATGAAGCTTCTGCTCATGACTACAAGAAGAAAACATGTCACAAGTGCAAGAAACTTGGCCACTTCATTTCTGAGTGTCCACAGTGGGACAATGAGAACAAAAGAAGAAGAAGAGCAAGGAATATGACTCTGACGACAAGAAGAAGAAGAAATACTCAAAGTCTTCTTCCAAGTCTTCCTCAAAGTCTTCATCACACAAGAAGAGCTCATCTGGCAAGGCACGTGCGTTTGTTGGCAAGGAAATGGATTCAGAGGAGGAGTCTGCTTCTGAGGAGGAGGAGGTCGAGTCTGAGGAGGAGTCCGATTCAGGCGTCGCAAGTCTGGCTACAACATACGTTGCCAAGTCCATCTTCAACACTGAAGACAATGACTTCATCACCGACACCGATGCAAATGACAAGGACTACTCTGCTTCTGCCTACTGCTTCATGGCACGCGGTGCCAAGGTAAACACACGCACTACTCACCATCAAACATATAGTGATGATGACTTTGATTGTGGTTCAAAACCCAGCTACAGAACACTTGCTAAAATTGCAACTGAACAACAGAAAGCTATGGAACATATTCAAAAACTGTTAGACAGAAGCGATGGTCTGTTAGGTGCTGAAATGACTCGATCTGAATCCTGAATTGAAGACATAAAAAACCTTCACGTTAAGTATAAGGAACTTGAAAGTCGTCAGGAAACTCTCTCAACAACTAATGAAAAGCTTTCCTATGATTATCTTCAAAGGAAGCAAGATCTTGAGAAATTGAGAGCGGCTCATGGAGATCTTCAAAAGGAAAGCGAGTCACTTCGCGCCAAACAGATCAGTTCCGCTCAGGAAGGATTTGAACCACCATGTCTTAAATGCATTGAGTGTGATAATGCTACTTCTGTTGCTGAATGTTCTACTGCTACCGCTGTTGCAATATCTTCAACTGTTGATGTGGTAACTAACCCCTCTGCTGAGGATACCACCGCTATTACTGATGAGAATGCTAGGTTGAAGACATTGCTAGAAACAGGGATGTACAAAAGTCTTAAAGGGCATCAGACACTATGTGATGTCCTCAAAAAGCAGATTCTGAACCGAAACCCGAGGAAAGAGGGTGTTGGGTTCGTAAGGAAAATGAATGCTGATGGATCTTACTGGAAACCTGAGCAGTACCCCAAAACCATGTGGGTTGCTGCAAAGGAACCTTCAGCAGATCCATCCAATCTATCTGGCTTCACTTGTGCTAACCCCATTATCATTGATGAATCCTTTGATGTAAACTATAAACTATTTAAGAATCAGAATGGTGAAGTGTTTGCCAGGTACATTGGTACTAACTGCAGGAATGGACCGCCTATGAAGAAGATCTAGGTTCCGAAAAGGTGTCTGGAGAATCTTTCTGTGAATGTCATCATGACACCTCACGTGAAGAAGACAAACCTCAGACCAAAGGCTTCATACGGTCAAAAGGCTTCATACAGACAAAGGACTCACCTGAGTCGCACTAATGCAAATGCTTTGCAGGGAAACCATACTCAGGCATATGAATATGTGAGCGGTTCATCAAACCGCCATGTTCATAAGACCAAGAACTATTCTGCTTATTCTTATGAGTACTATTATCCGCCTGCAAGACTGTTTGCTAGGGCTCCAAAGCCAAAATTCTCAGATGCTGCACTTAGACTTATTGCTTCTAAGCCACCCTTGAAGATGTGGGTGGCTAAGAAAGCTTAACTCTCTTTTGCAGGGAAAGGTCTCCAGTAGAAAACCAAAATCGTCTGACGCTATTGCTGGGGACCTTAAACATCTTGTAGGGTGCAAGATCAAATGCCCGAATGGTCTTACTATGTACTTCGTTCCTGAATCGCTTGCTACTCTCCCTATTAGTCCTAACCTGGATCTAAGCTTTCATAACCCATTGGTTCGACAAATGTTTTTGCTTCACAATGCTCTTGGTGAAGCCTATCCCCCTAACTGCACTGTAGGGTACGACACCAGCGTCTTCAGAATGGATTATTGATAGTGGATGTACAAATCACATGACTGGCAAAAGAAGCCTTCTTATGGACTCAACCTTACGTCCATCCAACAAGAGCCACATCACATTTGCTGACACTGGTAAAAGTAAGGTATTGGGTCTGGGTAGAGTTGCAATCTCAAGGGATCAACACATGGATAAAGTCATGCTTGTTAAATCCCTTGGCTTCAACTTAATGTCTGTCTCAATGCTTTGCGATTTGAACATGATCGTAATATTTGGAAAATATCGTTGCCTTGTACTAATGGAATCTGACAAGTCTCTAGTATTTGAAGGGTATCGAAAAGATGATTTGTACGTGGTAGATTTCTCAGCAGGACCACAGCTTGCCGTATGTCTTCTAGCAAAAGCTTCAGAATGCTGGCTATGGCATCGGAGGCTTGGGCATGCTGGCATGAGGAACCTCCACACCCTGGCAAAGAAGAAGCATGTCATAGGCATCGAAGGCATCAAGTTCAAGAAAGATCACTTATGCGGTGCCTGTGAAGCAGGGAAGATGATGAGGGCCAAACATCCCTCGAAGACAATCATGACCACTACTCGACCCTTCGAACTGCTTCACATGGATCTTTTCGGTCCCACTCATTACTCAACTCTTACTACTACTGCTTGTCTCTATGGTTTTGTCATTGTTGATGATTATTCCAGATATACTTGGGTGCACATAATCCTTTACAAGACTGAAGTGCAGGATGTCTTTAGACGCTTCGCCAATCGAGCTATGAACAATTATGGTGCCAAGATAAAGCACATCAGAAGTGACAATGGCACTGAATTCAAGAATACTGGCCTTGATACATATCTTGATACCATGGGCATCACACATGAATTCTCAGCCCCGTACACGCCACAGTAGAATGGCGTCGTCGAACGCAAGAACAGAACACTCATTGAGATGGCCAGAACGATGCTAGATGAATACAAGACCCCAAGGAAATTCTGGCCTGAAGCCATTGATATTGCATGCCATACAATTAATCGTGTTTATCTTCACAAGCTTCTGAACAAGACATCTTATGAGCTCCTTACTGGCAAGAAGCCAAATGTCAGTTACTTCAGAGTATTTGGCGCAAGGTGTTGGTTCAAGGACCCACATCACACCTCAAAGTTTGCACCAAAAGCACATGAGGGTTTTATGCTTGGATATGGAAAGGATGAGCCCTCCTACAGAGTCTTCAATCTCTTTCATTACAAAGTGGTTGAAACAGTGGATGTGCGGTTCGATGAGACCAACGGTTCACAAAGAGAGCAACTGCCAAATGTGCTAGATGAAGTTCCATCCAGTGAATCAATCAAGCTAATGGGAACTAGAGAAATTATATCTTCTGAAGCTCATCCTGAAGAAGAACTTATCATCTCGACACCTGATCAACATGAAGACAATGCTCAGCCTGAAGACATTCCTTCAAACAACGACAATGATCAGCAAGAGCAAAATCTTCGCCCTGTACATCCTCGTGTTGCCAATGAAGTGCAGATTGAAAGAATCATTGATAGCATCAATGCACCCGGTCCACTGGCAACTCAGCTAGCAAATTTCTGTGGGCACTTCGCATTCGTCACAATAACAGAACCCAAGAAAGTTGAAGAAGCCTTCATGGAACCTGAATGGATTCAAGCTATGCAATAAGAGCTTCAACAATTTGAGATGAATAATGTATGGGAACTGGTTAAGCGTCCTGATCCACGGAAGCACAATATAATAGGCACCAAATGGATATACCGCAACAAGCAAGATGAGCATGGTCAAGTTGTCAGAAATAAAGCTCGTCTCGTTGCTCAAGGATATACTCAAGTGGAAGGCATTGACTTTGATGAAACATTTGCTTCTGTGGCTAGACTTGAAGCCATACTCATACTGCTGGCCTATGCAAATCATCATAACATACTTCTATATCAAATGGATGTGAAGAGTGCTTTTCTCAATGGCAAGATTGAAGAAGAATTGTAAGTTGCACAACCGCCTGGCTTTGAAGATCCAAAACATCCTGACATGGTATACAAGCTCAACAAGGCACTGTATGGCCTCAAACAAGCCCCTCGGGCCTGGTATGACACACTCAAATACTTCCTGAAGAGCAAAGGCTTCATACCTGGTTCCCTAGACCCCACTCTCTTCACGAAGACATATGATGGTGAACTGTTTGTGTGCCAAATATATGTGGATGACATTATCTTCGGCTGCACCAATCAGAAGTACAGTGAAGAGTTTGGATATATGATGCAAGAGCAATAATAGATGTCCATGATGGGGGAGCTGAAATTCTTCCTCGGTCTTGAAATACAACAACAACGCAATGACATCTTCATATCTCAAGAGAAGTATCTCAAAGATTGCCTGAAGAAGTTTGGTATGCAAGACTGCAAAGGCTTCACAACACCAATGCCAGGCAAACATCATCTGGGTCCCGACGACAATGGTAAAGAGTTCGATCAAAAGGTATAGCGCTCCATGATTGGTTCTTTACTTTATCTATGTGCATCTAGGCCAGATATTATGCTTAGTGTTTGCATGTGTGCTCGATTTCAAGCGGCACCAAAGGAGTCCCATCACTTAGCTGTGAAGCGAATTCTTCTATATTTGGCTCACACCCCAACTCTAGGATTATGGTATCCAAAGGGCTCAGAGTTTGATCTGGTTGGATTTTCGGATGCTGATTATGCTGGTGACAAAGTTGATCGCAAGTCTACATCAGGCACATGTCACTTTCTGGGACGATCACTTGTATGTTGGTCTTCAAAGAAGTAGAATTGTGTATCTCTCTCCACTGCTGAATCTGAATACATTGTTGCTGGATCATGTCGCGCTCAGCTTCTGTGGATTAAGCAAACACTCAAGGACTATGGCATTCATCTGAAGCAAGTGCCACTTTACTGCGACAATGAAAGCGCCATCAAGATTGCCAACAACTCAGTTTAGCACTCGAAGACAAAGCACATTGAAATTCGTCATCACTTTCTCAGAGATCATGTTGTGAAGGGAGATATTGATATCATACACGTCAACACTGAAGAGCAATTGGCAGATATCTTCACCAAGCCCTTGGATGAGAAGAGATTTTGCAAGTTACGGTGTGAGCTAAATATCCTAGAATCCTAAAATGTCCTATGATCAGGCACACATCCTAACCCTTATGCATATTGATGACTTAGATGTGCAACACACGAAGTAAAGTATATCTTCAATCAATGAAGACATACATTCTAAGTGTGAATACATTAATGTGGAATTTGACTTCGGAGCGCCACGATAATTATGCGCCGTGTCTGGGTCTAATACTTCCTATACGGTGGGTAATGCCACCACCAAATGTTCTGTTAGAAATGTTTCACTCATGGCGTTATATTTGCTATGTCTTCACATTTGGTTTGGCTTCAATCTCAACATATCTTCGTGATCATCTTCACTATGTTGATTATATAGATATATATAGATGCTAGTGTTCTGTCCTCTATAGCATTCACTTATAGCTATGTCTTCTTGTTGAATCTTTTGAACTAAGTGAATGTGATTGGACCCTAACCTCTCTATGCTTTCTATCTCAAATTCTATCTCTCCAAATCATATGCATTCTATTGAAACTGTCGAATGTCTTCTCTGTGTCCTTGTCAGCAGAAGATACAGAGACAACCATTAAGTCCGTTTTCAATGCTCATTCCTCCACATGAAACCCGGGGAAGTAGGAACGACCACCCGACAATTCAGGCGTGCGTGGGACGTGGAACAAACCCCAAAATTCCGCATAATGGCCACGTGTTCCTCAGATGCGAATCGCCAGGGGCACCTGTGTAATAGCGCAGTGCCGCCCCTGTACCTATAAATACACACTTCAAAGCGGTCATTATCTCTTCTTCCACTCTCGCACGAACCCTAGCGCCACCGCTAGCCCTCGACGACGCCGGCGACGAAGCGCTTCGCTGCCGCAACCTCTCCGACGCCGTCTTCACGCCGACTGTGGACATCGTCCACTCCACCGTCGCCGTAGGTGTCCTCCGTCGCCAAGTTAGGGCACGGAAGATCGAACTGCTCGGCCTCATCTTCCACTCCGTCTAGCAGTTCTTAGTGTGGTAAATAAAACTTCCTTTTTACAGCACCGTTGATCCTATGGCTTTGTCACTTTCTACCACAAGCAGTTTCTATTCACACAAGTTAGATCTCTCTCATACTGCATCTCATAACATGCCTAGTATATTCACTTGTACTTCACAAAGTAGTTAGATTCCTCACTTGTACTGATTTGTGGATTCGTACAAATCTGGAACCAACTCCTTATCTATGAGTGAATGTCTTCGCATGATGAGGTCAATGTCTTCTAAACTGATTTATCTTCAAAGTCTTGTGAGAATGCATATGACCTCTTCCCCTTCCCTCGCACCTTAATTCTGTCATAGGTACATGTCCGAGGGAGAATCCTTTGGTTCTCATAGTCTCCATTCATTTGCAGAATTCTTACAGCATCACATAAATTCTCCCGAAGCCAGTTCCTGTTGGTCCAGCAATCGAAAACCTTTGAAGCCTTTGAACGTGTTGAAGCCTTTCAAGTTAAAGTTTATGGCTTCAGAGAAAACAACAAGGAAGGGTGGCAGAAAGCGTCGTGGAGAAACATCCAGAGATCTGCCAGATGACCTCTCAGAACTGTACAAGACAGATCCTGAAGAGGATTACAATCAGCGCAAGACCCGAATCCAATGGATTCGAAGATATTTAGCAAAACAATGGTTCAAATACCGATTTGTAACCCAGGAATATGCTGAGAAAAACGCCATCAAGAGACCGTGGGGAGACATCCTATACAAGAATCTTCTACCCAGGTCCAGAGATGAAGCCATTGAATAGGGCTTCTATCCCTGCATGGTCCGTGGGCCACAGCCTGCTGATGCACACCCATCATCACTACTATGGTGTCGTGACGACAATTTGTTCAAGCACAACTTCCAGTTTGCCCAGAACTCAGTGAAGCAGAACAAGAAGACTTTGGGGTTAGACTTCAACCCTGGTCCCTCAGCACCAAGGGCAGATGGCACACGAGATGCAGAACCCAATGTCATCGGTCCTTTCTACAACCTTGAAGGCCTCATCACCCGCATCTTAGTTCAAGGGACTGCAGTGAATGAGCCTGCAGCTGACGGTGAATCAGATGAAGCGCCTACAGTGCCGAAGCCAAAGCAGTTGAAGAAGCCTAAAGCTTCAAAACCTACCCCTTCACCAAAAATCTCATGGGCGAAGCCACTGGCAACTGCACCTCCTGAAGACAGTGTGCAGTTCGAAGACTTATCACGCATCTCCAAGCCCCAGAAGGTCAAAATGCCTCTGCCTCACACCGGCCAAGAGCTAACTGCTACTGCCATTCTGCGAATGATGCCATCGATCTGTCAAGTGATGAAGATCTTGCAGATGACGCTCTTGAGCAACTCATCAAGAGCAAAGAAGAAGCAGAACTATTCAATGATCTGCCTCCCTTTGATGTAACCATCATCCACAACTTCATTGACGAGTGGTTTGACACGCCAAACATCAGCTTTGAAGATCTGCAGCTACCCATTGGCCTCAGTGTCGCCTTCCAAGGCGCCATTGCTTCAGAGCTAGCTGTCGCCCAACACATTGTTGAACTGAAGCAAAAGATTGACTATGAAAAGGCTCAGTTCAAGAAGCATATGGCCAAGCTCAGTGTGCAAGAAGTGAAGAACTTCAAGATCATGATGCACGAGCTCAAAGAAGCCTTTTTGAAGAAACGTGCAGAAGCTCAGGGCTCGCGTGAGCGCATGAAGGCTCTGGCTGACAGATGTGTGCAAGCCTACAATGAGGCTGAGAAGCGCAAGGCCCTTGGGCGTCCTGGCATCGACCCCAGGATAGCCGCAAAGAACAAGAAGAAGCCTGCTACGGCTGAACCCGACGCACCAAGGCAGGAAGCAGTTCCTATTGTCTTCCCAACAAGAATGACTGGCTCGAAGCCAAAAAGCCGGTCAACCGCTTCAGAGATCAAGAAGACGAGGACTGCTGAGGCTGAAGCCAGGAAGAGGAAACATCGTGAAGCCTCTCCTACTGCCCCCTCCAAGAAGAAGAGGAAGACCAAGAAAGATCGGGCTGCTCCCACAGAGCCTTTGATAGTTGAACCTATTTCCATGGTCTATCCTGAAGCTGAACGCCAACTGACAATCCATGAGCCTACTTCCACAGAGGCTCATGAAGTTGAAGACTTTCGAGCAGCTGATCCCATCGCTGTTGAAGACATTGGTCAACATGACCATGTAGAAGATGGTGCAGTCCTTCCTCAGCTCGAGAACAACGAACTCATCAGCATTGGTCGTCCATTGACGCCAATTGCACAGGATGCTTCATGGGCGGATCGCCCACAAGAGAAGAAGACTTTGAGGCCCAGCCAACTCCAACTACACAGGCCTCATGTCTCTGCTGAAGACAATCCGGCTGCATCAGCCGCGGAAGAAGAAGTCCCACAAGTTCCCACTCCCCTGTCCCACCAAGAAGCAGTTCTCAAGGAGAACGTGCTTGTGACCGACCCTCCAGCTCGTCATGTGGAGAATGAAAATCTTGAGGCTGCCACAACCACCAATGAACCTAATGTGGAGCTCTCCCCAACAAAAGCATCAGAAGACAGCGAAGCCACTGATCCCGTCACTTCTGTTCCTGAGTCTGTTGCCGGTCCTCAGTTCGACTATCATGTTGAGCACAGGCCTCAGGTACAGAAGCCAATCCCAAGATTGGCAAGGTTCCCAGGTCCTGCATCAGCACCTGGCTCCTTTAATATCAATGGCTTCAGAGCAGACAACACATTCTTCGATAGCTCCAGGAACCCCTACTCAAGGGAAAGGATATCATCTGATCGGTTCTGGAGCTATCCGCAGCGAAGCTATTACTCATGCATTCTGTACAACCAAGGTTGCATCTTCCCAGACAAGCGCCTTGACATTGAAGCTATAGCTGGTCTGCCCTGTCTGGAAGAAGCTTTGGATTGCTTCAAGGAAGTTGGACTACTGCCGTTCGTTACTGACCAAGAGCATTGGAATGAAGAGTTGCTGCTCCAATTCTATGCCACACTTCACATCCGTGGGTATAGCAGAGATCCAAAGACTTGGGTCCTGGAGTGGATGACTGGAAACGTTCATCACGAAGCCAAAGCCTTTGACATCATTGAGCTCACTGGCTTGCCCACTCCTGGCGATCTCTACGAGCATGGCTGTCAGCTGCATAGTGAAGCTATTGAGAGCATCTTTCATAAGCCTGAACCTGATATGAGTCAGATGCTCAGCATGATGAAGCCATTTCCCCAAGATGCTGCTTATCCCACGGAGTTCTTCGTTGAAGACCTTGAGTATCTGCCAAGAACCATTTATCACATCGTCAGGCGAACTCTCTGGCCCATCAAAGGGCACTCTCCAAATGCCAAGCTTGAGGGTGCAATGAAGACTTTGGTCATCTATATACTTCATGGAAAATGCTTCAATGCACAGGACTTCTTCATTCGCCAACTTGCTGCATCAGGCTCTGATCTGTTTGGCTTGAAGTTCTACGCCCCATGGGTAATGCGGCTAATCAAACTTCACTCCGATATCTCATATCAGCCATCTGCTCGCAATCATCGGATTTTTCTGCCTAATGTGGATATCTCTACTGAAGCCATCTATCCTGAGCCTGCCAAGGAACCTCTAAGTCTTCAGAATGCAGAGCATCAGAGTTTCTCTCAGAACATTGAAGGAGTTGAAGCAGTCACTCGGGTGTATCCTTTAGCTGGCACTACACGTGCACCACACCCTGCCTCCACTGAAGCCACTGATAGTACAACTGCTCCACGACCCAAGAAGTGCACTCGTGTTCTCAATGACCGATAGCTTCTTGTGGCTCTTCATCAGAAACAGGATAGGCATCATGACTGGCTGAAGCGTCAGATGAAAATCCTCTTGGTGGATGTTAATCGCATTCGCAATCTTGCCACCAAGAATGCTTTCGTTGCCCATGAAACATGTCGCCGCACATGGAAAGGGCTAAGGATGATGTGTTCTGAAGATGATCTTCAAGAGGATGGCTTCACTGAGCGATTCAAGTTTGACTCCACACCTCCTCGAAGGCTGTGCTGCGAGGAACTCCGTCCCTTGAAGACTCTGAGTTCTCTTCCCCTACTGCAACAGTGACTGCCAGAGTTATCGAGGATGAAGACGATGCTACTTCACCGCCACCTCCTTCAGCACGCTTCGACTCTGCTCCAAGCTCTTCAGCACCGCCAAACACCACCAACGACCCTGCTGCTTCACCTACTCCTCATGGGAATTAGTAGATGCTCTATGTCTTCAAACCTTTTTGGTCCTTACTGACAAAAGGGGGAGAAGCATGTGAGGTTGATAGTCTTCAAGCGATTCCATATGGGCGGGTGCTTTATATTTTGCTTTGTGCTTACAACTCTCGTTTTCCTACATTTGGTTCTTTGAGTTGTAACACTTAAACTCGATGGTTGTCTGCTACTTATCTGGCACCTTGTTTTGCGATGATAAATTCCGCATGTGTGACGATAAATTCCGCACTTAGATCATTCTGCAGACGTCCATTTTCCATTATGCATGTCATTATCTTCATACACTTTCACATGCATAATGGATTGTCATCATAAGTTGAAGTGGATCTCCACAAGTACAACCTGCCATGTGCATTTTCATTCCAAAAGCAAATTACTTATATGCACATCTTCAGGGGGAGCCCTTGCAACTTATGAAGACAATTCCTTATCCTTTACAATTTCACAGATTATATTCCCCGTTGAAAACTTCAACTAGTTTGTCATCAATCACCAAAAAGGGGGAGATTGTAAGTGCATCTAGTGCCACCCCTAGTTGGTTTTGGAGTATTGATGACAAACCTAGTTGAGGGACTAATGTGTTTGTGAGAATTGCAGGATAACACAGGTAGAAGTCCCTCGTTGATTCGGTTTTCCTACCAGAGATGACCCCTAAAGATGTATGAAGACATTGAAGTCAAAGGTGGTATATGAAGATATTCACATTGAAGACTATGACAAGAGATGACACCACATGAAGCCTAAGGAGCTCGAAGACTTAGATCTTTCGCAGTTCTTTTTCTTTTGTGTTGAGTCATAGGAACCACTGTACTGTTAAGTGGGGTTCAAGAGAACCAGTCAGAATGACTGAAGTGATGCCTAACCAAAACCTATGTCTTCGAGTGAAGACTATGAGAGCGAATCTTGTCCAGAGTCGGACAAGTCAGCTTTGCTTGTAGCCCAAGTAAAGTTGCCGTGTGAGATTGAAATCTGACCGTTGGAACACGTGTCAGTTCCTTAGTGACCCAGGGTCATTTCAGACAAATCAGGCCGGGTTGCCAAGTGGCTATAAATAGCCGACCCCCTACAACCATAAACGGTTGGCTGCTCAGATTGAGAGTACGGCTTTTGTCGTTTGGGAGAAACCCACCTCGAAGCCTTTGAGAGAGAATTCCTTGCGAGGATAAAGCCCTAACCACCCAGAGCCAAAGAGAATTAGGCATCACTTAAGTCTTCTTGTCTGTGTGATCTGAAGACTTATTACACTTGAGGACTGTGCATCCTCCAGCAGGTTAGGCGTCGCGTTCTGAGCATCCAAGAGGCATTGTGGATTGCCGATGAACGAAGTCTGTGAAGGTTTGGGAGTCTACCTTGAAGACTTACCAGAGTGATTGGGTGAGGTCTGTGTGACCTTAGCTCAAGGGGAATACGGTGAGGACTGGGTGTCCTGAGCTGCGTGTTTAGGACTGGGTGTCCGGGACTGTGTGTCCTAAGGTTTAAATACCTAGCCGCCCTAACCAGACGTACAGTTGTCACAGCAACTGGAACTGGTCCAACAAATCATTGTCTTCAACGAGTCACTGGTTTCATCTTCCCTTCCCTTTACTTACTGTTACTCCTTGTGAAGTCATTGTATGTTTGCACTATCTTTTGTCTTCACTGAGTGACTGCGTGTTTTGTCTGTCTTCACAATATCTTCCTACCTGATCCTTACTACATTGCTGCTATTAGTCATTGTGCTTTCACTCTATTGAATACTTGACTATGGCTTGCCTAGTGTAGTCTACCTTCCGCTGCAGGGTATTAGGTTTATTTCTATCGTTTGTCTTCATAACTCCCACGTTTTGAAGACTTTCATAAGAATCGCCTATTCACCCCCCTCTAGTCGATATAACGCACTTTCAAACCCAGACATGGATTAGTCTGGATGTACTAGGGTTTCCTTTAATAGTGCAAATTATGGTTTTCGTCTGCGTGGCCACCAGAGCAGAGGATAGCAAATTGGGAAGATGGTGGAGTGGAAAAAGATCCACATGCAACAACGTGGCAGATGGGGCAATAGAACGAGGTTAGGGTTCGAAAAGAGGTAGCATACCTGAGGGTCGATGGGAAGTGTCTTCGCTCGTGGTCATCGTCCTCCGCACACACTACGGCAGCGAGCTTGGGGACGGATGCCGCGCGGGCTCTTGGTTTGAGAGGACGGCCTTGTCATCAGTGCGTGACCTCGCTCGCCGACGACGAGTGCATCAACGATGCACGTCCTTTTCTTCCCCGGCGGATCTGTGACCACTGATGAGGAGGGAGAGAGGGGCCGTCTTTTTTAGTTCTGGAGAGAGGGTGGTAGTGTGAGAAGCAAGTGGGCAGCCCTTAGCAAGAAAGTGCTCAAGCTCCAACCTATATATCTTTTTTATACTACCAGTACTAGAGGTGGAGTAGTGGTAGAGTAGTTTATATTTTCTCTAAGTATAGTACCAGTTAGTCGTGCTTCAAAACTGATCGGCATGCCATTAAAAAAATAAAGGTTGATAACTAATGCGGCACCTCGAGACAACGGGGCCAGATCGCATTTTGCACCAGAAATTACACACCATGTTTCGTTGACATGTGGTCCCGTTCCAACATATCAGTGAGACGACGGCGAGTAGTAGGAGTATTTCCGAACGGACGTGTAGGCCGGAGCGCCTCTTCGTGAACCGTGGCAAACTCGCAACTGTCCACCGACTCTTCGCCTTTCCCTCTCGATTTGGAACTGATGTCGCACGCTCTTCCTCTCCCTCCTCCATTTTCCTTCAGCCCTTCACCCTTTCTTCTGCCATTTTTTGATCGTCTTCTCCATGGAGGGAACAGGCCGGAAACGTCCCCGTTATTCTTGCCCCGATCTGAAAGATGACGTGGTGGAGGAACTCAATGATCGGTGCGACGTCATCACCTCAGCTAGCAAGGCAGGTTCGTTCAAGCCCATTCTCGACTGAACTAATAACATCATTACAAAGAACCCAAGAGTCAAGGAGCGGTTTGATCTCCCTATCTTCTTCGCCGTGACCCTGATGATGACTGGCGCCGGCACGACAGAGGCCTCGCCCTGTGCAAGTTGATGCCGCTTCATAATGATACATATGATGTTAAGATGCCATCACTTGAGGGCAAGGCTTCGGCGGGCGCAAATGGAGATTGGGTTGTTTACATTGGGTCCGATTGCGAGTGGGAACTTGTGAATGTGTACACTCGTCACTGGGTTCCACTTCCAAAAATCTTAGCACACTGCCCAGAGGTTGAGCACACCAGTAATGTACGCACGTTCAAATACGATCATGGTGACTGTATTCTACGGAAGATAGCAATTTGTCGAGTTCCCAACCGCTCTTGGAATTACAGCAACAATGATGTTGTTGCTATCTTCGACAAGCTTGTTGCCGTGCTTGATGGTTTCACTCGATGGATATTGCTCAAAATCAGTTTCTGTACACAAATGAGTATGTGATGAAATTCAATATGAGGGCCTTGTGTTTGCTGCCACCACTCGTGGCACTGTTTTTGCATGGCATCCTCATAGTTTCGGTACGTTTGTCTTCCACCGTAATTATAATTGTTTCATCCACATGCATGCGGGTTAGCAAGTTTCCCTTTACTAATTAACCTTCTTGTGTTTCCATGGTCCTGTGAACATCCCACCACCTATACTTGAAAAATTTTATAACGAAGGGGGAGATCATGATGGTGATGAGCACAAGCATGAGGACGAGCAACGCCCATATACTCTGTGGCGCCTGGCAACTAATTCCGATGGATCACCTCTTCTTGTGTGTATACAACCCACTTATGATGTTACTGCTAAGGAAGCAGGTGTCTCCCATGGTCGCACTCTCCGGACCTATTCCAACACCCGTTGCATGGTATTCTGGATGGATACTAGTGTGCTAGCGCCAACTCCTTCTCCCTGGTACATAATTGATAGTCTTGGAGAAAACTCGCTCTTCCTTGGACAAAACTATCCGATGATGGTGAAAGGTGATCCAACTACTGTTGACACATTTATGAGAAGCAATTATGTCTATACCTCGGACATTTGTGTGGTTCCCTACCCTAGTAGGGATATAGTAGGCTGCTTCAGCCTGGATGATCAGTCCTGCATTGGTTTCCAGATCGACAATCGATGGCCATCCTAGAGAATCACTTGTGGTTCAAAGCAAGCATTTCCAACACCGAGGAATGGTTGAGTTGAAGTTCTTTCATTGCTTGTTATTTGTTGTGTGGTGAAAACTTTAGTATTTATAATGTATCCTCGTTGTCGATGTGGGTTGATGACCTATTGTATGTAATCAAATGATATGCATGTGATAAACTTACTAAATTTATGAATGGCTTTCGAGTCGCTTCTCTGAGTGAGTGGTGCGATGAGGCAAAAAAATATTTTCCGAATACATAATTATACGTGCATTGCAACAGGTTATCGGATGAGGCCAATCAACAATAGTAGTACACTATTTGTACTAGCTTCACATGCTTTGCGCGTCGGGCGGGTGTTTTTACTATAGCCATATGTTAATGTGTTCGCTGTACGTAACCAGCACATCGAATCCTCGATACTAGTACTATATAGTAGGAGTAAGTAGTAGGAGTAGTAGGGTGGCATGGGCTAGAACAAGCATTCACGTCCAGGAGTACGACACACGCCACCACCACGGCATCCATCTGACACCATATTATTTCTTGGAGTCTGTGCTAGAGCAATCTCTTCAACCTCGTCGTTTCTCTAACTTCAGCCATCGCGCAGCAGGAGAGGTGGGGGTTTGCCGATAGTTGGTTTCCTTGACTGCGGTCCCACTTGTAAGGCCAACTCCAACGCATGACCCCAAACGCACCTCCGTTTTGCACAAACTCCAATGATAATTTTGACTAGAAAAGGAAGACCAAAGAAAACAAGAACCACAGGAATACATTTTACTACTCCTGTAAGTTGGATTAGTGCCTTCTCGATGCATTCATTGTTGATCTGCGGAGGCTCGATCTTGCGTGCTTCTTTCTTCTTCGAGTGTAAAGAAGTAGACGTTGCTTCCTCGCATCTAGTCTCATGTCTAGCCTCTATTCCAGTAGGAGTATCAACAAGTGCACTAATCTCATCTCTAGCCTCTGTGCTAGCTAAAAGTGATAGAACATCTACTAAATTGCGCTCTATCAATATATGATGTACTCTTCTTCCCAATACAAAAACTTGCATCCATTCTACTCCCTCCGTTGCACAATACATGCCTTCTATTTGTCAAAATATATATGTATCTAGACATGTCTTAGTATATAGGTACATCCATTTTTGGACAAATGGAAGTCAAGTATTTTGGAACTGAGGGAGTACACAATAAATTTTTTAAGTTATCACAACTAGTCTAATCCGAGAGCAGAACCGAAGATTTGGTCGGGTTCTTCCTCCTTTTGCCAACACGTGGGACATCCAGCATCCAGGTCGTGTCATGAAATAAAATAGAGTGGTAGTTGAAGCCACAAGATGTGCATCTTGGGTTAAACTATAAATAGAATCTTACTACTCTTGAGTAACTCCAAAAGCGGCCACCGAAGATCTTTATTGGATTTGTTTTCCATCACTAGCATGTCGAGGTGAAAGATGTGTAGGTTCACTGGGTCCTCTTGCGTTTTCACTGACATGTGGGGCCGCATGTGAGCAAACAGACGATGGGCTCCACGCATACGCTGGCTGGCTGAGAAGAGAGATAGAGGAGGGTTGAGCATGGACTGCAGGAAATTTGTTCTACGTACCTCGATATAGGCTCGATATAGTGGGGTGGCATGGGCCATAACTAGCATTCACGTCTAGCAGTACGGCACACGCCACCCACACGAGTCCCATCCGACACCAATTTTCTTGGAGTCCGTGCTACAACCATCTCTTCTCCCTCATCTTTTCTCATCCATCTCGCGGTGGGCAGGTTGGGGGTTTGCCAATAGTCGGTTTGCTCAAGTACGGTCCCACTTGTAAGTGAAAATGCAACACCGCATGCATTCCCGCTTGAGCGGCGTGCCAGACCAATCGTGCGGGGTTGCGACGCGAACACGGCAGGCTTTTCCTTTTGAACTCGTAACTCGTAAAATTTGGTTCTGCTCCATGGCGCGACCGATAGATAGAAAATAACGATTTTTCCTAGAGTAATGAGAAGTTTGGTTCTGGCGCCGTTCATTCATGGAGTACGTACGAAAATTATGAATTTGATCCGAAAGGTAAGATAATTACCGTAGTATCATATACTACTACATGGATTTGACGGAAAGATAAAAATACATACGGATCCATCAATGTTCAACGACATCCTCACGCCCTAGTGCGCCGGGTCACCAACCGACGTGTGAGGAGCAGGGGCGTTGGCGGCGAGCTCAATGTGCTTCTGAACAGTGTCCTCCAAGGTTGCCCTGCGCTCCAAGAAGGCCAGCGTCCTATCGTCCTCCTCTTGCATGTAGTAGTCCTTGTGGACGATTTGCCCGTAGACGTGGGTGATTATGTCGATGGTGTCTTGCTGCGCCAGGCACTGCGCGGCGAGCGCGACCTCGAGGTGGAGATTCTCCGGTGCGATGGCTGGCAGTCGCAGGGCCACCAGTGCGTCGAAGAGGTTGTTACCATAGTGGCCGTTGAGGATGGTGGGCATCGCAGAGCCTGGGCGCGTCGGCTGGAGGCTTACGTCAAAGTTGTCCGCAAGCTTCTTGACGACGGTGAACTTGTCGAGGAAACCGATGAGGACTTCGTCGAACAATGAGACGAAGCTATCGTCCAAGTGGCCCGTCGCCCTGGCGGCCTCAAGGAATACTACCTGGAGACGTTCCTCGGAGCCGGGCCGCAGGCCGGTGTCGTGGACCATCTGGCACAGCCGGCTGATGCTCGCGCTCATCGCCTCCATGGGTCTAGCGTAGCTTCTAGTCAACTGATCTTGCGATTCGAGTGATCACTCAGCCCTTGGTTAGCGTGCGTAGGTGCGTAGGATTTCGTACTACTCCTCGTCCCTCTACTGCACCTTCCTTTGGCTGTATGATAGGTGCGCCAGCCACCCCCTGGGGCCACGTGTCATTCACCCAAAGGCAATTGCCGTAAGTCAATGAAGCTGCGTCCCCTCTGTGCTGGTGCAGTATAGTCATCTCACCGGACCTCTAGTTGGGGCCAAACGAGAGAAGTTTGATGTTTACTAGTTTATTGGTCCCCTTTGCATTTTGCGCCAAGTTTTGACCTTTGATTTAACTAATAAAATGTTAATGCATGTAAACAAAAATGTTGTGTAAGTCACCTTACAAAAACCAAATAATCCCAAAATACTTAGGCATGGTGCATTAACTCTCTCCTTGTTTCTTATTTCGTGACATATCAAGCAATGAGAGATGTGGGCCGTGCATGCTTTCAATGACTTGAGACTACCAAACATGACATGCAGTGTTTAGTTCATTGCATGTAATCCTATTAGTACTCTAGTTAGGAGTAGCAAAAAACAGTAAGTTCTCTCGCCGATAGGAATAAAACACCATGTATTTATTTACAGAAGGAGTCGTACATTTTTGGTGACATGCATTACTAGATATTACTAGTCAAATACTAAAATCCACATGGACATGGTAGTACTCCTAAATCGAGACGGTGGTGCTACTAGTACTAGTAGTAGTACTACCAATGTAGGAGTAGTAGTAGGAGTACTAGCACTATAGTATATGTTGGTCAAATTATTACGTGGTGCTCCTCATAGTGAAGTGACAAGTCCTGCGCCAGAGATGACACCTGAGTATAGGCGCCATGTTCGGCATACCATAGTCAGCCTCACCGTCTGCAGTCACTATCATCATGGCTGTAGAGCTAGCCTGCTTACAACTAGCCCTGTTCGACATAATTTCCCGTGCGTAGATGCCCGTGCATTGCACGGAACACCGAGATTGGGGGTGGACGGCTCCGGCAGCGGCCATCGCGCCAGATTTTTCCACGGCCTTCTACTCCTAGATGTAGTGGGGAGGAGATGAGGCTGATTGTGAGAGACAAGGAGTTGTTTGTAAATAGGGAACAAGTGCGGGCATCTTTTTGCAAAAATGGAGAAGCTTGGTTTGTATGCGTCAGATCTAGATCCGACGGCTATTGGTGAAACATGGGAGGCACAACATCATCACCAACTCAGGACCTATTTGATTTGCAGGATTTTGAAAACGTAGGAATAGGACACGGCAATATTACAAGTTTCAAACTGATATTACAAATGTTAGGAGTAATGCTGCACCTATGAAGAGGGAATTACTAGGAAGTTTACATAAGAACTTTCGTTACTTTAGGTGGATGCAGCATTATCGTACAAACTAAAATCCACCGCCCTGACAAGTCACTAATGGGCAAATAAGTTTTCGAGTCTCTAGCAACTTGATGTTTCGAAAACAAATTCAGCTTCTGCGGAGACTTTGTCATTTAGGCTTAGACGCTTGCGGTGATCAGCACGCCATTCATTGTTGCGCTAGAGAACGCCAAACCTCATTACCTTGAGCACACTTGCCTCCAGAACAAACAACCTGGCCAATTTAATCTCCGATGTGCTGCGGCGGTAGTCGATCAAATCAACTTATGTAAGATGGAGATCAAGGCATTCGATGAGATTGTTATAGTGCAGCACATTTTTCACTTTTGGGTCTTTTTTTATCTGCAAAAGAAGCGAACATATTAGAGCAGCTGGCTGCATAAGATTGCCCTGTCATCAAGAGGTACCAATATCATTCGCTCATATGATAGGGTTGGCTGGCTAGTGATATTTTTTCACTCTCTCTCTCTCTCTCTTTCTGTTTCCTTTCACCAATATCATTCGCTCATATGCTTGGCATTTGTTGCCTTCCACTATGTGGCCGATGCCATATTTCGCAAAATTATGCCACATAACACGCATCGATGTCAAATCAAAAGATTTTGGCACCACTCTCGCGATGTGAGAGAGTTGGCACCGCTGCGCACACAGACCCACATGTATAAACACATCAATCAAACCAACTACACCAGCCTCTCACTCTCCCAAACAAGTGTTTTTTATTGCCTCTGTCCTCTCTCTCTCTCCCACGCAGTGTTTTTTCATTGCGTGAGTTAATTTGGCACCGGAGCAAAGTAGATGATCCAGATTGGGATACCAGGTGAGCAATGGAGGTGCATCGATGCCAAATGCATCACAAGTGAATTTGGCATATGTTTTGGCCTACATAGCCCACTTTTGTAATACTACCTCGTATTTAGTATAAAATTTTGACCATAGATTTACCTAAGAAAATGCCAATGCATGTCACTAAAAATTACACCATTTGAAATTATGTTCAAATACAAATCCAACGATATAGTTCTTAGTGACATGCATTAACATTTTTTTAGTTAAATCTATGGTCAAATTTTGATACTACAAAATTGGAAGTGTAAACCAGGAGAATTTGGCAGATGAGTACACCAACGCTGTCAATTTCGGCGCATCAATGACCCTGATTTTTGTTGGACCTTCTAGATTCGATACAAGTAATCTCTCAAGGAAAGGCGCATTCTCAATGACCATAATGTGGAACAGCTGGAGTGATCTCTTCCCAATTGATTTCTTGTTGCAGGGCCAGCAAGACACATAAATCCATCGGAGATTCATCGAGGCGATGTGTAGGCTAATGAACCCGTGGATCTGCTCAAGACGAAGGTACTCGAGCACAGTACAGCTGCGGACCAGGTGCTCCATAGCCTTCTTCGAGATGACAACATCGAAGAGGTCGAACTGCTTGAGTTGAAGGAGAAGAAGAGCGGGCGTGGCATTAATCTGGGGAAGATAGCAGGAGCTGAAGCTGGCGCAGCGCAGCGTTGGCGTGAGGCGGAGCACGGACGGCGGCAGAGAGCGACATCGTCTAGCTTCAAAGTTGAGCTCCTCGAGCTGATCTAGGGCGGGGGATAAGAACCACTCGTCGAACTTGGGTTGGACCTTGCAGTTGGTACTGAACATGCGGATGTCAAGGCGTTTGGCTGGCCCAGGGTGCGATGAAAGGATCTTGGAGACTGCGGCCATGCATTTGCAATCCCCGTCGCAGAGGCAGCTGTCGACAGTGAGGTTGAGGGGGACGCAGCGCCAGAGGGGGCGCCACCACCGGGAGAGCAGGGCGGTCCGCACGATAGATTTGGTGGGGAGGAGGCCGATGATGACGAGCAGCGTGTCGTCGGGAAGGCTGTTGATGAAATCCAGGCTCGCCGGATGCGGTTTTGGCTCGAGCCGCCTCCGCTTGTTGGCTGCCTCACCGTCCATCTCAACCGGCGGCGACGCCGGTGTGCCCGTGTGCTGGTGTGTGTTGTGTGCTGGGTGTGCTCGAGTGCGTCCTTCTATGCATGCCGCCGCGCAGTGGTGAATTGTGCGTGAGTGCGTCCTTCGCGCGCAAAAAGTTTGTCCTCAATGCGCCCTCAATTTACTAGCGTGCGGGGTGCTACCCCGAGTGGTTTCAACTTTGTTTACTTCACCGCGTGTCAGATGGGCCTCTAGTTTACTTATTTTCACCCACTGCCACATGGGCCAGCACACGAAGATACAGAACACGAGCTGACAAGGCAGCATGTGGATTGGTTGACCGGTCAACTAAACAATATACGGAGGTATACGCTGAGATAGTGAGTGTATAATCCATCGATATAGAGAGTTCGAGTGAGAGGGGAGGCCCGTGAGAGATAGCAGAGAGAGAGAGAAAGAGCTACTCCCTCCGTTCGATAATGTAGTTCCAACATTTTTTTAAGTCAAACTTTTGAAACTTTGACCAAGTTTATAAAGAAATTACTTATATCTACAATACCAAAGATAAATGATAGTATGAAGTAAGTACATGTTGTGATGAATCTAATGATCGTTCCAGATGTAAATGTTTTTCTCCACATATACCTGGTCAAACGTTTCTAAGGTTTGACTTTTCAAAAGATCCATATGCTTATGGACGTGATAGAGTCCCTAACAAGAGAGAGAGAGAGAGAGAGTGAAAAAAGTGTGTGTGCGTGTGTGAAAGAGACATGGACAACACACGATAAAAGTAGAGAAAAAGCATGCGTGTCTTATGCAAACATATCACACATGCATCTTCGACAATGGAGGCAAGGTGAGGAGATAGTGTGTGGTTGTTTGGAACCGAGAGAGCAAGACCCCTAGCACGTGGCCAAGAGGGGTCTGACAAACAAGGGAGAGAGGTCGAGAGAGACGTACGGAGAAAATGCAGACCTGGGGAGGACAGAGTGTATGTTTGTCATAGAGAGATCCCCTGGAGATCGTGATGGGACTGCATGGGTGGGAGATCGAGTGACAAGGTGTGTGCGCGATAGAAGATGCCCCGAGAGATATCGTGATAGACGTATGGATGGAAGGAGACAATACGTGTGTTCCTGTTGGCTAGTATGAGATAATCATACTTAGGAGGTGGGGGAGTGCTTGCGCCTATGATGGATTGAGGGATTATGGTACTTAGGGGGGGGGTGCGTGTCACATGTAGAGAGAACAAGGGCAGAGAGTGTTTGATGGGTCTATATGTATAGCGTGAGCGAGACATGTGTATGTGTGAACCAGGGAGATATAAGGCCAATTTGTCTTCCGTCTTGAGCATCTTTTGCCTGGCCTGGGGTTGTGGCTGGATTTCATGCACGCTTGTTTGGTTGCTACCCTGTGAAAAAGAAAGCCCGCCTGGCCTGGGTTCCCTTGCACTTTAATTAGCCTGGCTGAACTCCAGACACTGCAAGTAGCCTGGCCCAGGCGACCTATTTCGAACGCCTGGTCGTCCCTGGTCGTGTGGCCACGAGGCTAACAGCAACATGGATGGATTTTAACATTAAATAATTGGTGCATGGATTGATTGATGGGGCGTTGATGCTTTGCCTGGCCCAGGCATGAACCAAATGCTTCAGCACCAGACAAGCCTGGCCAGGAAGAAATATTTTACATCTCACGTCCAAACCAGGCAGTACCGGCCATCAAGGCATGAGGGTCAGGTCACGAACCAAACTGACCAATAAAGTTTGAGAGAGATTGAGGAGCCCCGATAAGGCTGAGTGGTGCGTCAGATAGCTGAGAGGGGGAAAGAGATATTACATTCGCTCGATAATGCAGTGCATGTAAATGTTTTAGAAGTCAAACTTTGGAAACTTTGATCAGGTTTACACAAATGTTATTTATATCTACAATACCAAAGATACATCATAAAAAACTACATCTCATGGTGAATCTAATGGTATATGTTTGTCGTACTAGATGTAATTCTTTTTCTCCACGTACATGGTCAAACTTTGTAATGTTTGACTTTTCAATAAATCTATATGCTATGGACCGAGGAGAGTGCCTCAGTCGAGACAGATCAAGTGCATGTGAAGGAGAATGAGTAAGTGTGCAAAAAGAGTATATGTGTGAAAGAGAAAGTGACAACAAAAGATAAATTAGAGAGAGTGTGTGTTTTTTCGTTTCTTATGCGAACATATCACGCATGCATCTCCGAGATGGAAAAGCGAAGCGAGGAGATACACGAAGATAGCTAGTATGTGATTGTTTGCAACGGAGAGAGACACCCCTCTAGCACATGTCCAATAGAGGTGTGGCCAACAGGGAACAAAGGTCGAGAGGGACACATGGATGGCATGGACGCATGGGGAGGGAGAGAGGGTGTGTTTGTGATAGGGAGATCCCGTCGAGATCGTGAGGGGACTATATGGGTGGGAGATCGAGGGAGTGCGTGCATGATAGAAAGATGCCCTGAGAGAAATCGAGATAGACCATGCACATGTTTGTGATGGAGACTAAGATTATCTAGTCGTATACATATAGGGGGGACTGCGTGTGCCTACAATTGAGTGAGAGACCATCATACTTGGGTAGCTGGGCATGAGATTGTGTGTGTGCGCATGTGAGATGGAGAGAGAACGAGGAGGAGAGATAGAGTTTTAGATGGGCATATCGAGTGCGAGTGAGATATGCATGTGTATGTGTGACCCAGGTGGATGGAGAGTTTGAGAGAGGGGGGAAGAGTGTTGGAAATATGCCCTAGAGGCAATAATAAAAGTATTATTATTATATTTCCTTGTTCATGATAATTTTCTTTATTCATGCTATAATTGTGTTATCCAGAAATCGTAATACATGTGTGAATAACAGACACCAACATGTCCCTAGTAAGCCTCTAGTTGACTAGCTCGTTGATCAACAGATAGTCATGGTTTCCTGACTATGGACATTGGATGTCATTGATAACGAGATCACATCATTAGGAGAATGATGTGATGGACAAGACCCAATCCTAAACATAGCACAAGATCGTATAGTTCGTTTGCTAGAGCTTTTCCAATGTCAAGTATCTTTTCCTTTGACCATGAGATCGTGTAACTCCCGGATACCATAGGAGTGCTTTGGGTGTACCAAACGTCACAACGTAACTGGGTGACTATAAAGGTGCACTACAGGTATCTCCGAAAGTGTCTGTTGGGTTGACACGGATCGAGACTGGGATTTGTCACTCCGTATGATGGAGAGGTATCACTGGGCCCACTTGGTAATGCATCATCATAATGAGGTCAAAGTGACCAAATGTCTGGTCACGGGATCATGCATTACGGTACGAGTAAAGTGACTTGCCAGTAACGAGATTGAACGAGGTATTGGGATACCGACGATCGAATCTCGGGCAAGTAACATATCGATTGACAAAGGGAATTGCATACGGGGTTGACCGGAGAGCCGTCTCGGTCATGTCTGCCAGTCTCCCGAACCCGTAGGGTCTACACACTTAAGGTTCGGTGACGCTAGGGTTGTAGGGATATGTATATGCAGTAACCTGAATGTTGTTCGGAGTCCCGGATGAGATCCCGGACGTCACGAGGAGTTCCGGAATGGTCCGGAGGTAAAGAATTATATATAGGAAGTGCTATTTCGGCCATCGGGACAAGTTTCGGGGTTATCGGTATTGTACCGGGACCACCGGAAGGGTCCCGGGGGCCCACCGGGTGGGGCCACCTGCCCCGGGGGGCCACATGGGCTGTAGGGGGTGCGCCTTGGCCTACATGGGCCAAGGGCACCAGCCCTAATAGGCCCATGCGCCTAGGGTTTCCAAAGGGGAGGAGTCCCACTAGTGGAAGGCACCCCTAGGTGCCTTGGGGGGAGGGAAACCTCCCTTGGCCACCACCCCCCCTAGGAGATTGGATCTCCTAGGGCCGGCGCCCCCCCCCCCTAGGCCCTCCTATATATAGTGGGGGAAGGAGGGCTTTTCATCCACGCCTTTGGTTGCCTCCTTCTCCCTCTCCAACACCTCCTCCTCCTCCATAGTGCTTAGCAAAGCCCTGCCGGAGTACTGCAGCTCCATCACCACCACGCCGTCGTGCTGCTGCTGGAGCCATCTTCCTCAACCTCTCCTCTCCCTTGCTGGATCAAAAAGAAGGAGACGTTACGCTGACCGTACGTGTGTTGAACGCAGAGGTGCCATCCGTTCGGTGCTAGGATCTCCGGTGATTTGGATCACGTCGTGTTCGACTACATCATCCCCGTTCTTTGAACGCTTCCGCTCGCGATCTACAAAGGTATGTAGATGCATCCGATCACTCGTTGCTAGATGAACTCATAGATGGATCTTGGTGAAACTGTAGGAAATTTTTTGTTTTCTGCAACGTTCCCCAACAAAGAGCTCCGAGACGACATAGTGGTGCGTGAGAGTGTTACAGGCAAAGAGCCAAGGAATCTGTGTGCGTACGGTGAGTGCACCCAAGATATCTAGCTTGGACTAGCTAGAGTATCATACATAGTGTGTGAGAGAGACCTATAGATGGTGTATATATCCATGCAAACTATAAGTTTTTGATGCGTGAGACAGAATTGAAGATTGTCGGCGAGAGAGAGAGAGAGAGAGAAGAGAGAGAGAGAGAGAACAGGAGTCCGGGAGAGGGGGAGGTCGCGTTTTATGCATCAAAGACTGATATAAACCATGTTTTGATATACACTTTCATTCAAATATTTAAATTGGAGAACATGTTGTGTGCAATCCACACATGAACGGATATATGCGTATATCAAAAAAGTTCATTAATTTGACTTTCAACATGTTCATGGAGTACTATAATATTGTACAACATGCTACTCGATTGAGGTGTTCAATTTTGGATTTAGTTCACTATTTTGACCTACTGAATGAGCTATTTCATTGAATCGAGATATTTCATTTTGGGTTTGATTCGCGTTTTTGAGTGGTTCAACTATTTGTCATATAGTAAATCGGTAGCAACGAGCATGTAAAAACACATTACTCCCAAGCAACATCTCTCCATCTAAAAAATAAGTGGCAAGCTAATATTTAAAAATTTGATCCGAATCGACTTGGTAAGGTAGACGTGGATGCTCGTTCTCCCAAAATTTGAACGAACCGTTAAACATCCTCTCTGCTCGGTGGAATTCGCCTGAGCAAATAAATGGGAGACGCGAAATTACCGTCCTATGTGGGACACGCATCAATTGGCCCGTTGTACATCGAGGGTTGGTTCGTAACTTCATCCAAGAGCGCCTTCTCCTTGGCCGAAATGACATGTGCCGAATAATTCATAAACCATGGTCGGCAAAACACGCTCTCCTCGCCCGAAATTGCTCGCGCCCACTATTTCAAAACACGCTCTCCTCGCCCAAAATCGCTCGTGCCCACTATAGTTCAAAACACGCCCTCCTCGCCCGAAATCGCTCCCACCCAGAGAAGCAAAGTTACTCTACTATCCCCGACCCTCAGTACACAGACCTAAGCCGAGAAGCCTATAGGCAAGGGTAGAACTGTAACTCCCCCTCACATTTCAGACAAATGCGTCCGTAAGACATGGTTCCACTCCCCTCCCAATTTCCCCCGCCCGCCCCCATTCATACCTCATGGGTGCCAAATCACCTTCTCCCCGGGAAGCTCCCTTCTCTCGAGCCGTGAAACCTCAGCCCTTCCAACCTCCATGGCGCCCCCACCGCACCAATTTCACAGCTGCCCTCCTCCCTAATGCCGGAGACGCTGTCCATTTGCCGTCGTGCACTGGGCCGTGTGCCTCTTACTCCGTGCTGCTGGTGCTGCCTCGATGACGGCCGCGTGAACCGTACCGGAGCCGATTCACCCCACCGTTGTTCACGGCGCCAGAGCGGCTCCAACTTTGGATCTGTCCAGAGTCCTGGCGCTGCTTCGGCGTAGCCCTCGACCGTCGCGACATCGCTCTTTACCTGCCGTCGGTCGCCACCGCAACCGCGTCGGTCTCACCGACTCGGCAGCTGGACCTGCCTACTTCACCATTCCACCAGATAGGTCGCACCCTCATCTCAAATCACTTTATTTAGGCGTCAGTTGTCTGAATTTTTATTCTAGGCCAATCGATTTGCAATGGGAAGCAGCACCCCTCGAGGCGGCTGAGCTCCTAGGCTGCTGGTTGGCCGGTGTCTAACGTAAGGGTGCGGGGCCGCAAAGTTTGCTGCAGAAGCAGTGCTTAGATGGCTATCTTTTAGAGTTGTGTGGGTTGAAGGTACTGCCGCCGCCGGATCTGGATGACGGGGAGTCTTTGTGGATTGGCCCGGGGGCGGCGCAACCACAACAGTGCGGTGGGGCAGGGAGCGGGGTTTTGGCAGGGGCCACGGACGGCGGAGGCAGGCTGCTCTGCCGTTGGTCGCTGGCTCTTCGGGGAAGATTCCGAACAGTGTCAGTTGGAAGGCACAAGACGGCCAGCCATCCGGCGTAGATCGGACAGTAACTGTCGGTGTCAAAACCGGCGGATCTCGGGTAGGGGGTCCCGAACTGTGCGTCTAGGCCGGATGGTAACAGGAAGCAAGGAACACGATGTTTTACCCAGGTTTGGGCCCTCTTGATGGAGGTAAAACCCTACGTCCTGCTTGATTAATATTGATGATATGGGTAGTACAAGAGTAGATCTACCACGAGATCAGAGAGGCTAAACCCTAGAAGCTAGCCTATGGTATGATTGTATGTTATGGTTATTGTCCTACGGACTAAAACCCTTCGGTTTATATAGACACCAGAGAGGGTTAGGGCTACACAAGGTCGGTTACAAAGGAGGAGATATCCATATACGTATTGCCTAGCTTGCCTTCCACGCCAAGTAGAGTCCCACCCGGACACGAGACGAAGTCTTCAATCTTGTATCTTCATAGTCTAACAGTCCGGCCAACGGAGATAGTCCGGCTGTCTGGAGACCGCCTAATCCAGGACTCCCTCAGTAGCCCCTGAACCAGGCTTCAATGACGACGAGTCCGGCGCGCAGTATTGTCTTCGGCATTGCAAGGCGGGTTCCTTCTCCGAATACATCACAGAAGAATTTGAATACGAGGATAGTGTCCGACCCTGCAAAATAAGTTCCACATTCCACCGTAGAGAGAATAATATTTTCGCAGATCTAATTTGCTGGCTTGTTTTGGCAACATGACGTTATGTCATGGCCCGGTGATTATTCGAACCGTTACTTTAACCAGCCCCGCACATAACGCGAGGCAGTTTTTTGACACATCTTGTCAAAGCAGAGATCATGTCCCCTTATTACAGGATTCTCATCAATACGGGCATGGGTAAGAGAGTTTTACCAGGCAAGTGGGGACGCTTAACTTTGCCCGCCCATATAAAGGGATAAGGATTCACCTTTCTATCCACGCCTTCTTCCTCCTTTTCTCATCCGTCTTTGCACACTCGAGCTCTAGCGCCCAAGTCCGCACTTCCCACCTCGACCTTCTCCAATCATGTCTGGAGCGGCAGGCAAGTGGATGGTCTCCTCCGTCACGGAGGGAGACATCAGAAAACTGAGGAGAGCCGGATACCTGCCCGACGACATCATGCACCGGCTCCCAGATGAGGGGCAGCTCATCCCCACCCCCAGGCCCCATGAGAGGGTAGTATTCCTCACCCATTTCCTTCGCGGCCTGGGATTCCCTCTCCATCCCTTCATCCGAGGGCTCATGTTTTATTACGGCCTGGATATCCACAATCTGGCCCCGAACTTCATCCTCAACATCTCGGCGTTTATCATCGTGTGCGAGTCCTTCCTCCGCATCAGGCCCCACTTCGGCTTATGGCTGAAGACCTTCAATGTCAAGCCGAAGGTAGTGGGCGGCCGCTAGGCGGAGTGCGGAGGCGCCATGCTGGGCAAGATGCCCAACGTAACATGGCTCGAGGGCTCCTTTGTGGAAACCATAAAGGGGTGGCAATCGGGGTGGTTCTATATCACTGAGCCGCGTGACCCTACATGGGCAGCGGCCCCTGAGTTCCGATCTGGCATCCCCATGCGGCTCACCTCCTGGAAAGAGAAGGGCCTGTTCTGGGGTAATTCGAAAGAGCTGACCGGACTCCAAACATGTATTCAGAACATGCTGGACAAGAAGCTCAAGCTTGTCAACATAGTCCAAGTTATGCTCATCCGCCGGATACTCCCGTGCCAACAACGGGAGTTCAACTTGTGGGAGTTCAATCCGGCGTAGCATCGAACTCTGAAAAGGCTCTTCGACACGACTCATGAAGATGCCTGGAGGGTGCTGTTCAAAAGCGCCAAGGTCCCCCCCTATCACCGAGGATCGCGGATTCAGCGCGAAGCGCCAAGCCAGTGCGGTAAGCTGCTTTACCTTTCACAGGATACTTATTTTATATAGATTGAATCTGTGTGGGATCTAAACTCCCGTACCTTTGACAGGACTGGTAGACGATATGTCCGGCTCCTTTGCCCTAAGGCCCTGCAGACGATCTTCTGACGAAGATGTTGACTCGGGCCCCTTATACGGTGCCGGAGAAGACCAAGAAGGCCAAGGGGACTCGAAAGAGTTCCTGACGCCAGGCATCGTCGGACTCACCGTCCGATGACTCCGTGACGCACTCTTCCCCCGAAGGAAAGGAAGAGGAAGAAGAAGATGCTCCCCCACCGACTAGGGGAGACAAGAAAAGGAAGGCCTCCCCAACCGGGGAAGACAGAGGGACCAAGAAGGGAAGGACTCTCCATCCGGACGGTTCCCCTACCGCCGACGAAGGCGAAGACGAGTGGTTCCCAAGGGTCAAGCCCCCGGGGAGATCGTAAGTATTCGGATACCAGATTAACTCATAGGATTCCTTTGCCACACTGCTTTCTCTAATGTCGAATGCAATTATGCAGGCGGACACGAGCCAGCTTTGATGTATCATCGGACGGTTCCTTGGGCTTGTCGGACATGGATAGAGATCCAGTCCCGACCGCCACCTCCCCTCATCCTGTCGACGATGCCAAGGTGTTGTCTCAAGAGGCACCGGATCAAGGGGAGACAACCCCGGAGGCGCCTCAAGGTGACCTTCCGGACTCCGGGAGCCGAGGGGACGGGGCCCCTGAGAGCTCCGAGTTCGGCCCTCAGCCGAACACCGTACCCGACCCTCTAGCGGTTCCGGTCTCGGGTAGGCGGCCTCCTTCTAAGAGGGGCAAGACGCCTGTGCCGGTGACCTCTGTCCATCCAGAGGCGCCGGACAATCATGAGTGTGTTCATCCAAAAGGTTCAGTCCACCAAGAGCGGATTGACTGAAGCCTGTGCCAGCCTTCTAACAGGCTTCGAGGTAAGTGTTTTAAAATGTAGTAGAAATATTAATGCATAGATAGTAGCCCCTGATGCTCTGTTCGGTGTTCACAAAGAAAAGCCAAACAGAGGATCAAATAATATCGCAGGAGCCTAATATAAGTATGTCAATATGCATATGCAGGCTTCGCTGCCGGCGTCCACCGCACTGACTACGGAGGTCGCCGTACTGAAGCAGGCCCTCGAGGGGTCCCGGAAAGAGCTCGGGATTGCCAAGAGGCAGCTCGAGGATAACAAGGGTAAGTAATACCCTATCTATAGATGTGCATATATGCAAAAGGACGCGATTGCAAAATGACAGGATCATCGTATGTTTGCCAGGGGCCATGACCGAGGTGGCGACCCTGAAGCAGGCGCTCGCCAAGGCGAAAGATACAGCAGCCAAGGAGCACACCGAGCGAGAGAAGCACAAGGCTCGGGTGGGCGAGGTGCAGCAAGAGCTCCAGGCTCTCGTGACGAAGCACGAGGCGTTGGAGCTTGACTTGAAGACGCGAGCGTCTGAGCTTGCTGCGGCCCTTGAGAGCACAAAGAGTGCCAAGGCTGAGGCCCAGAAGGCCCTCCAAGAGATCAACGCGATGAAGAAGATAACGGTGGGTAAGGCTTTCTATATGCAAAGCAAGCATGTAAAAGTGAATTACCCATTACTTACCCGGATCCGGAGCTCTTCAGGAGCATTCGAAGATTTGCCCTGTAGTGTGTCCGATGCCGCACAATTTTACCAGACCGAGGACGGAAGCTCGACGGAGAAGTTGTTCTGGTCTCAGTATGCAGAGGCCGAACATCCGGTGCCAATGAGCGACCAGCTGAAGTAGATGGTCGAGCTACATAAGGCGGCCGATCAGGCCATGAAGAGCTTTATAGTCCGATTGTGGCCTGGCGACACCCTTCCAAACAGCTTCTTCATCCTGGTGAGGCGGCTTGTGGGTGCCTGCCCGCGGCTGGACATCGTCAAGTGATCCGTCTATATTGAAGGTGCACGCCGGGCTTTCGCCCATGTGAAATTGCAGTGGGTCAAGCTAGACGCCGTGAAGCTGATCAAGGATGGGCCGCCAGAGGGCAAGGAGCACCGCCACCCCGAGATGTACTACGAGGTTATTCTGCCGGGTGCCCGTCTTATAGAGGATGAGTGCTCAAAAGATGTAATATTTGAATGAGACTTGCTTGTGTGATCCTGTATGATGAAAACTTGTTTCATATGCGCTATGCAACACTTGTGTGAATTTAAAATATTACGTTCTGTTTGGCCGTTTAGTAAATCTGAGAGATGGCTAGTCCTCGGCTTCTGCCCGCATGCCACGAGTGCTGGGGTGTTCGGGATAAACCTGAGCACTCTTGTTCCCATATTTGGGTCCTTCGAGGGAGGTGCTCAGTGGAACGAACAAGGCAACCGGACTAATAATGATTTATCACTCTCACTTAGCCATAGAATTCTATAATTTTAAATTTCAGCGAAGCCCCTGGTATTTGGAAGGCCGAATACGGGGCGCGATACACCCCTGTAAGATGGACAGGGCCGGCCCCTCGCCCTAAGCGACATAAGTCTTTAGGGACTCGAAAAACCTCGCCGAACAGCGACCAGTCTCTCGCCTTATCATGGCAGTCAGTTTTAGCTTTCTCTACTGAGGTGCTAAGCCCGGCAGAACCGGGGCACAATCGCAGTAGTTCTCCTAGCGCTACCTTAGCCGATAGAGCGGAATGTAAGGTACCAAAACATAGGAGCCGGGCAAACCAAACATTTGACCAAAGACATGATTCGGAGCTGATGCATATAATGCTATAAGTTCGGGGTGCCGCACTTGTGAAAGTGTTCGGACTTTCCACACCGCATTATGGGGTACGTAAGCCCCTGGTGTATTAGCCGTACCATAGTGTACGGTTGAAAGGCGTCATTAATGAACACACACACACACACACACACACACATATATATATATATATATATATATATATATATATATAACAAGAATGCAATAATAGTTGTAATGTCATGCATTATTTATTAAAAAATTGCGTTAAAGCAGCGTGATACAGATAGTGCGACAAGCAAAGAGTAGGACTATGTCCCTTCCAAGGGCCAGCTGAGGAATGATATTAAATTGAATATTTCACTCGTTACTGTGATCAACCTGCGAATTCCGTGGTACAACATAGTTGTCTGCCTCCGTGGTTGCTGCATCATGTGTTTGACAATAGTACTGCTGGACAGTGTTTCCAGAGATTAAGGTCCTGAAAGAAATAAAAAGAAAAATAACCTAACGGGAAGCCCCTAGTGCGGTTTAGGCCACGTCTTGGGGCGTGCCGTAGATGTGACCCCTCCCACCTGTGCCCATGGTATCTTTAATGGGTAATTATGTACACGCGGCACGAGCTTCGCCGTTGGGCTGGGATTGGAGTAGCTGCCGTATTGCTACGCTGTATTGGGATATATCTCGACGCAGCTCGAATGGGTCTTGCCTGCTGTGTTTGGCCCAGCCGGATTTTCTTTTACTGTATCTGGCGCGACGTTTGTCGTCTCGTAGAGTGGTGCGCCCTCGTGATCCGAAGATCGATCTTGAATGCTTTGCCTTGTCTTGCAATATGTCTCGCATGTCTGGCGTATCTCCCCATGCCTTTTTATTTGAATGGCATTGGGGTGGAGGCTGAGCTATTGGCTGGAATGCCTCTCTATCGCGGCCACGGGGTGGCCGATCAGCCGTATCATACGCTTCTTCCTCCAATCGGGGTAGTAACCTGCACCTTGGGTAACTCTTGGAGGGGCGCTCGAGTTTATATTCCTCGGCCACGAGGACTTCAGTCCATTTGTCAGCTAGCAGATCTTGATCAGCTTGAAGCTGCTGCTGCTTTTTCTTCAGGCTATTTGCCGTGGCCATAAGCCAGCGCTTAAAGCGCTCTTGTTCGATGGGATCCTCTGGGACGGCGAATTCATCGTCGCCGAGGCTTGCCTCGTCTTCGGAGGGGGGGATGTAATTGTCATCCTCCTCCTCTCCGTCTGCCGCTCTCTCAGGGGAGCTGGCTCCTCCATCCTCCTGCTCTAAATCTTGCTGGAGGGGTTTGTCGTTTTCTTCGGCACCATCCGGAGTGTTATTATCTCCTGTGCTGGTATCACCACTTTTGCTTTGGCGGGACTTAGAGCGGCGTCGCTGACGTCGGCGTTTGCGTTGCTTCTTGGAGGGGTCATCCTCCGCTATCTCGTCGCCATTGCCTTCTTTGGGTGTATCCACCATGTATATGTCATATGACGAGGTGGCTTTCCAGTGCCCTATAGGTGCTGGTTCATGTTCGTCTCCAACATCGTCGTCCATACCGTCGATGTCTTCGGAGTCGAAGTCGAGCATGCCGGTTAAATCGTCGACAGTGGCTACAAAGTGGGTGGTGGGTGGGTGTCGAATTTCTTCGTCGTCCGCATCCCAATCCTGTTGACCATAATCCGGCCAAGGCTCTCCAGTCAAAGAGAGAGACCTTAGTGAATTCAGAATGTCGCCGAAGGGCGAGTGCTGAAAGATATCCGCGATGGTGAATTCCATGATCGGCGCCCAATCGGATTCGATTGGCAGGGGCACGGATGGTACGGAGTCCGTAAAAGAGTCCGGCACCTTGGAGTCACGGGCTACGCAGAGGTTTAGGCTGGTGTTCGGCTCGATCATCGTTGAGACTGCAGCCCCTGAGGTGGTGTCTAACCACCCGTCCTCAACTGGCGAAGTTGGCTCCGTGCTAAGGGTCGGAGCTGATGCGGGCGCAGCCTCTGGCGTACTGTTCGGCGGCAGAGCTAGGTCATACCCATCGCGACAGTGCGGCGCGCCCGGCTGCGGCTCGAATCCGTCGAAGATCTAGTCTCCGCGGATGTCGGCCGTGTAATTAAAACTTCCAAATCTGACCTGATGGCCAGGGGCATAGCTTTCAATCTGCTCCAGATGGCCAAGCGAATTAGCCCGCAGTGCAAAGCCGCCGAATACGAAGATCTGTCGGAGGAGAAAAGTCTCACCCTGGACCGCATCGCTATCGATGATAATAGGAGCCATCAAGCCTAACGGCGACGACATAGAGGAACTCTCAATGAAAGCACCAATGTCGGTGTCAAAACCGGCGGATCTCGGGTAGGGGTCCCAAACTGTGCGTCTAGGCCGGATGGTAATAGGAGGCGAGGAACACGATGTTTTACCCAGGTTCGGGCCCTCTTGATGGAGGTAAAACCCTACGTCCTGCTTGATTAATATTGATGATATGGGTAGTACAAGAGTAGATCTACCACGAGATCGAAGAGGCTAAACCCTAGAAGCTAGCCTATGGTATGATTGTATGTTATGGTTGTTGTCCTACGGACTAAAACCCTTCGGTTTATATAGACACCGGAGAGGGTTAGGGCTACACAAGGTCAGTTACAAAGGACGAGATATCCATATCTGTATTGCCTAGCTTGCCTTCCACGCCAAGTAGAGTCCCACCCGGACGTGAGACGAAGTCTTCAATCTTGTATCTTCATAGTCTAACAGTCCGGCCAACGGAGATAGTCCGGCTGTCTTAGTACCAAAATAAAATAAAATCATGTGACCCCAATTTAGTCTTCAGTCAACAGACATGTGACCACTCTCGTACCTTGCTGTTGATCTCTTAGTGTATTTCTTCAGATCAAAGAGATATGTCATTCTTAACATTATGCGTTATCTGCATCTTCAGACACACCGTCTTCCGACTCACCACAGCTGCTCCAACAAGGGAAGCATACACCAGAAGGGAGCTATAGTCCCCACTCAACAGTTCCCTGCATCGAATGCGCTGTTCTTTAGGTAGCACTATTCGATAGTTATCATCCATCAGCCAATGCTATTCCATAGGCTGGTGATTATAGTATTATACCACTTCTAGTATTTCCTATGTTGTTCTTTAATACTTTTGTGTGCCATCTAGTTAATCTCAAGTACAAACGATACATATTCTGTAGCTTTCATCTGTGTTCACCCTTTAGTTTATGAGACCTGTTGCTGCTAGTTAACCCTAGTCCTACTATTTATGTCATCTCCTACAGGCACTCATTACATAAATCTAACTACTAGTTGTCTTACATGCATGTCAGATATAATTGCACACACTGATATATCCACAGGAACCTCACGGAGCAATGTAAAGGCCAATAAACTTGATGTCAATCATACCCAATATGATGGAACATGTAAAGGCAGTTCTTCAGAAGACTTGCAGAAAGATGATGAATCATGTTCACCCCACAAGGTCCTTGCTCCAACTTGGCCTGTGATACGGGTACAACATGCATATAATGGCCTGGAGTGTATCTACTCTGTTGCAATGCCATGTGCTTAGCATGTTGATCATGCATGTAAATATGTCATGCCTTCCTGTTTTTCAGTACCTATTCCATTCATGATAACATGTTTTTGTCACACCCTAGCTAGTTCAAGCATTAGAGTGTGCATCATGTTTAAATTTCTCTTAAATTTGAAATGGGGAAAGCAGAAACCCCCAACACCCCCCTGGAAACAACTAGGGTTTACTAAAATTATTTTCAATGAACCTGAAATGCCCTTCTAAAAAGTTCACCCTCCTTGTCTTGGGCGAAAACCTCTGGCAAAATTGGTGCACAATTTTCTACGTCAATAGAAGGTCATTGAATTAAATCATAAGTATTTGAATTTGGGCATTTAAATGCTATAAAATAATTTAAATGCTCAAATAATCCTGGAAATAAATGTTTGCTGTTGGAAATAATCTAAACAGAGCCCACAATTATTTTCAGGATTTTTGGAAACGTTTTAGTATTTTATTTAAAGTCTAACAGTTGCAGTTAATTAGAAAAACAGAAACAAATAAAAAGAGAGAGAGAGAGAGGGAAGCCCACCCGCCTTACCAGTGCTGGCCCAGCCACCTGGCTCGGCCAGTCGTCGTCCTCCTCGCGCCAGAAGGACGCGGAGCACGTGGCCGGCGCCCGCGGCCACACGCCGGCCACCTCCTGCTTCCGCCGATGCCTGGAGACGCCTAGGGGTGCCACGCGACCCCCACGTCCCCCTCTCATCCTCGCTCACTCTCCCCTCGTCTCCCTCACCCTCTCCCGCACCATGGCCGACGAGCTTGTCGCCGTCTGACCGCCGTAGTCGCGCTCTCTGTCACCCCCTCGCCTCTCTGACCTGTCCAGAAGCTCCGCCGCGACGCCCTCGCCCTCCCCACCGAGCCACGCATCGCCGGAGGCCCTGCATCGCCGCCATCGGATCGTCTTGAACCTCGGTACCCGCTGGACGCCGTCCATCGATTCGCCTCGCTCCGGTCGCCCCCGAGCCCACTGAGCTGCTCATTGACCTCCCTGTGAGCTCCGCCGCCTTTCCACTCTTCTTTCCCACGCGTTTGCACCCTCTAGGCCATAGTTCCACCATGGCCGAAGCTCGTCTCCGCTCGAGCTCGTCGCCGGCGTCGCTCCGGCGACCATTTGGTCCTCCCGTGCTATGCAACGTGCTTGCCGCATCGCTAGCGCTTCAGTTTCCGTGTTTGCACGCCGCAGCCCACTCCCCGCACATGGCCGAACTCTAGCCGCCGCCTTGGAGCTCGCCTTCGTCGTCTCCGGCCACCGTAGGCCCGACCTCCACCACCACTAGATGCGCGACTGCAAGAGCTCTCCAACGAGCCCAAGAACGGCCTCGCCCGTGCCCTGTGGGCGTTTTCTGAGCTGCGCCACCGTCTCGGGCCTCGCCGGCGTCGAGTCACCGGCGAGTTTGACCCAGTTTGACTCCTGGGTGGGCCCAGGTAGACCCCCCCTGAGTCTATGACAGGTGGGGCCGGTCTGCTAACTAATTTAGGATTAGTTTTAATTAATTTTAATTAAATCAGTCACTGACATGTGGGCCCAGGCCCCACTGACAGCTAATTAGTGTTAATCTAATCCTGTTAATTAGCTGAGAGGCTGACAAAAGGGGCCCACCAGTCAGGTTTGACCTGGGCTGGCGCCTTTGACCTGCTGAGGTCAGCATGACGCAATGCTGACGCAGTAATGCATTTTCTGGATTTATTTTTATTCAAGAATTTCCAGAAAATAGTTAAAACTTCTAAAAATCATAGAAAATCAACCATAGCTCCAAATGCAAAGTTTTATATATGAAAAATGATCATAAAAATTCAATCTATCCATCTGTAATGGTTTCATGCATGAGAAAACAAGTTTACCTTGCTGTTTAAGCAGAATAAGGAAATGCACTATTAAGGCCATGTTTAATGAGCTAATATTTGACTCTTTGATTCAAATGAGTTCATTCCCTTCTGTTAGGCCAAGACACATTCATATTGCCATGTCATAGAATGCATCATATTGTTGCATACCGTCATGTGTTGATTGTGTTCCGATGTATTCTTCGTGGTAGGTTCTGCCTCCGAGGATATTCACGAGTATCCAACTGAAGGGCAGTATCCCACTACCACTCCATCAGGCAAGCAACCATTGATCATTCCGATACAAACCCGTGTTCTCGCTTCTGCTCTTGTTTACTGCATTAAGACAACGCGATTCAAACTACTGTGTGCTACGGTAGTTGAACCCTTATCCTCTGCATGACATGTCATTGCCACAGTAACTAGATGAAACCCACTAGCATGTGTAGGAGTTGATTGAGCCATGTATGTGATTCCTACCTTGCTATGCCCGCTATGCTTAGAGTTGTGTCAGGTCTGGTTCATCTGGGTGATGGGCCAGAGTGAAATGCTTATGCCGGTAATGTGAGGGATGTGTTGAACATGTTTTGGTAAAGGTATCGATGAGAGTCCATGTAGGAGTACATGGTGGGTTGTTTCATTGAGGTCGTCCCTAAGAACTGAGATCTGTATGTGTGATTTAAGATTGAGCTACTACCATGCATTGGGATCCTTAATTGACCCTCTCGGCTTCTTAACCACCCTAGTACTCTGTCCAGGAGTTGCAAATAGTTTCTGGTGTTTGTAGGTTATGTGTTGGCGGCCGTGTGTAGCGCTGACCCTAGGGGTGGGCTATGTTGCGCTAGATACACCGTGGCACGGTGTACCAAGTCACCCATTTGGTGTCTCGGGATCCCTGTTCACATCGTTCGGGGCCGTATGTGGAAGCCTCGGCTGGACTCCTTGCAGATGGAACCTGGATAGGCGATAAACCTGGACTAGAGACTTATGTGTTTAGGTAGGCCGTGGCTGACACCCTCGCTGGGCTTCCGCTTGAAGGTTGCCGAGTACATGTCGTGTAAACGGCGGTAAGTGGTGAAAGCGTGTATGAAGAAGTACACCCCTGCAGGGTATAAAACTATTCGAATAGTCGCGTCCGCGGTAAAGGACTACTTGGTTGCCTATACAGTTCATAGACAAGTTAATGGGTACTAATAAAAGTCTCAAGATAAGCATGAGTACCGAGGATGGCCCTCTCGTAGGATGACGAGGGAGGATCCCCGGTGGAGTATTGTGTTGGTGAGTAGTGGACTCGTGTGCGAAAACTATTTTACTGGTGAAGTTCCGTAGGATAGCTTAGCCAAGAGTCAAAGCTGGCTTGCTGCATTAACCCCACCACCTTCTTGAGAATAAGCATGTATAGTAGGTTCTGATGTAAGACTTGCTGAGTATCTTTGTTCTCATGTTTGCTTAATTACTGTTTTCAGACGACAACACGCCCCCTCCGATGGGTTCTACGTAGACCTTGACGTCGACGAGTGACTAGCCACCCAGGTGGTGATCCTGGCCATGGAGGGCCCTATGTAGATAGACAGGCTTCGAGAAGCCTTCTTTCTTTCTAGAGACTGTACTCAGACTAGTTGCTTCCGCATGTGCTTGTATGTTTGTATGACTTGAGTGTCGGGTCAGGTGACCCCTATCTGTATGAACATGTTATGAATGGCTCCCTGGAGCCTTTAAATAAAGTACTTGAGTTGTAGAGTTTTGTTGTGATGCCATGTTGTATGTACTCATATCGGGCATATTGTGTGTATGATTGAAATGCTTGGTATGAGTGGGATCCGACAATCTAGTTGTTTATCCTTGGTAGCCTTTCTTATGGGGAAATGTAGTCTAGTCTTCCTCGAGCCATAGAAGTCCGCTACAGCCTGGTTTACCGGAGTCCTGCTAGCCTAGCACTACTGTTCAGGACACTTGACTGGCCGGCATGTGTTTCACTTCGTTCCTATGTCTGTCCCTTCGGGGAAATGTCACGCTGTGACTTCCGGAGTCCTGCCTAGCCTGCTACAGCCTGGGTTCCCCGCAGTCCTGTTAGCCCAGTGCTACAGCCCGGAATCAATCGCTGATGACTGATATGCTCGATGTGATTCATGTATGCCTGTCTCCATAGGTCTGTGGCGCTTTGGGTTCATGACTAGCCATGTCGGCCCGGGTTCTCTGTCATATGGATGCTAGCGACACTATCATATACGTGAGCCAAAAGGCGCAAACGGTCCCAGGCCATGGTAAGGCGACACCCGTGGGATACTGTGTGTGAGGCCGCAAAGTGATATGAGGTGTTACCGGCTAGATCGATGTGACTTGGAATCAGGGTCCTGACGGCGTTGGCATCAGAGTTGGACTGCCTGTAGGTTCGTTGAGCCAAACTGGTCGATGTCGAGTCTAGAAATGCTTTAGTTATATGTAGGGGAATTGATTATGGGAGGGAACGTAAGGCTCTTTTACTCCTTTACCCTATGCCTCTGATCTGAGTTATTCTCTTCTCATTCAACGTGGGTTAAGGACTAGGCTCTCTCCTTCTATCAGGTTCACGTGTTACTAATCCGTAGAAGCTTATAGGATTGATGCTACAAGCCCCAGTTCAGTTTCTACTATTTTAGTATGTTGCTATTTGGATCAGAATCTTGATATGATGTTGTTGAGTGGTATTGCGAACTGTTATAGATGTCACAAATCTTTTTCTGAGCATTTACAGCTGTTATGATGTCCAATTTTCCCTAGAAATTCTGATGTCTTTGCATTGTGGTTGTGCTTTCAGATGGCCAACCGTGTTCAAAACCAAGTGGTTCGCCTGACCCGGTGCCTCGACATGCCCGGTCATACTGTTATGTTAGTCCGGGTAATGATCGAGACGGGCTACCATTGGTATCCCGAATACACCGTCAAAGAGCAGTTCCGCGACTTTAATCAAAGCCAATATCTCTGCACCGTCAGGATATTTCCTTCTTATCCTGGATCTACCGAGCCCCTTCACTGTTCCTATGGACTCGGGGTTACTGTTGAGATGGTTGTGCAGGATGCTGCCTATTCCATGATGACCATCTTGCGAGTCCGCACTGGCTTGCTTCGGAACACCGACTTCCGTTACATGCCAGCTTCACTTCCGAGAGCGCAAGGGTATCTTCAGGCTATCTATGCTGACTCCGCTCAGGAGGACTCATTAACTCGTACCACTGCCGAGATGCTCGAAGATAAGGACCGAGAGAATCGGGCCTTGAGGCTGGAGCTTTTCAATACCCGTGCTGATCATTGGGCCACATTGACTCGGTTTGCACCTACGGTGCAAGCTGGATGTATGGATACAAGGGATCTGTATCCTGTGAGATCAGCTCTGCCAGACATGGTGGATTGGCGTGATGTGGGAGGCATCACCCCACCCCGTGGTCCCCGCAGGCCACCGTTTGTTGGTCCAAGACCTCATCCTAGCCCCTATGGTCCACAGGCTCCTTAGGACCGTCTGTTCCCCAATGGTCACGTTGAACTTCCAGGCTATGGAGGTGACTTCTATGAGGACTACTACGGAGCTGTATGAGTTAGTAGTAGTACCACTAGTATTGTAGTAGTTGTATCTCCACTGTCCTGCGAGACTTGTGGAATATGACTTTGTGTGTAATCAAATCCGGAGGTGTAGAAAAATACTATATAGGAGCTTGGAATGCCTCCGATGAGATGTAACGTCTTTCATCATAGTTGTACTGTAGCCTGGGCTTGTACTAAACTATGTATGATGTGTATGACCGTTGGTATATATATGGCAGTTTTATATTACCATGACATACGGATGAACATCTCTGCATTCCGCGTTATCCATTACATTCTGCACTCCTTGCTAAGTTTGAGCCATCCTTATCTAAACCATTGTCTTTTGTTCTCCTAGGATGGTCAACACCTGCAGCAACCCTGCTGCCTCGGAGCAGGGGGAAGCCAGTGCAGCTAGAGGTGAAAATCTGCCTCACCCGCCTTCTCTGGCCGAAGTAATGCTGGAGGCGGAAAGAAACAAGCGTGAGACTAACCGCCTGCTAGAGCGGATTGAGCAGAACACTACACGCCACCCACGAAATGACTTGGTGTCAATCAATGACTTTATTAAGCTGTACCCACCAAAGTTTAACCATTCCGTCGAACCCCTCGACGCGGATGACTGGCTTCGCAACATCACTCACAAGCTACGTTCTGCCAACGTAGCCGAAGCCGACAAGGTTACCTATGTTGCCTATCACCTCGAAGGCCCTGCTAGCCTTTGGTGGGAAAACTTTGAAGCTATGCACCCGGTCGGCCAAGTTACTACTTGGGTTGAGTTTAGTGAGGCTTTCCGCGTGCATCACATTCTGGAAGGTCTCATGGATCGCAAGAGGGAGGAGTTCTACAACTTCACCCAAGGAAGACTGACTGTGGATGCTTATAGTCGTGAATTTGGAAATCTGGCACGCTATGCTCCCGAAGAGGTATCTACTGACACTAAGAAGCAAGCAAGGTTCCGCAAGGGACTTAGCCCTGAGCTTCGCCGCGATCTTCATCTGCATGAGTGCACCTCCTTTCAGAAGTTGGTCAATAAAGCCATCAGTGCTGAGACAGGCAAGACTGATTATGACGCTTCACGCAAGCACTCCCGTGACTTTGGCTCTTCATCCGGCTCTGGAGCTCAGAAGCGCCGGGTGTGGATCCCAAGCACGGCACTGCCACCCAGGTTCATCCCGAGGCCATCCTTTGAGGCGCCTCGTCCCAACCAGCAATTTGCACCGCCCAAGCCCTATGGTGGCCCCGCTGCTAAGGCTGCTCCACGCCCCAATGTGGTGACATGCTTTAAGTGTGGAGAGCCGGGTCACTATAGCCGAGAGTGTCCCCAGAACAACAACCCCAATCAAACTGGAAAGTTCGTTGGCCGTGGTAAGCCCGCGGGAAAAACATTCTATGCCAAGCCGGCCACCACTGCACGTGGCCATGTCAACTATGTTTCAGCCGAGGAGGCTCATGAGGATCCCAACGTCGTCCTTGGTACGCTCCTTGTTAACTGCCATCCGACATCTGTTCTTTTCGATACTGGAGCATCTCATTCATTCATATCCGAGAGCTATGCTCGATTGCATAACACGACATTCTGTGACATGCCCACTTCCATGGTAATTCAAACTCCGGGTTCCAAATGGCAAACTTCTAGAGTAAGTCATGGGAACGAAATTCTTGTCGATAAACTTGTCTTCATTGCATCCTTGATAGATCTCAAGTCCACGGACATAAACATCATCTTGGGTATGGACTGGATGTCAACTCATTACGCTAAGATTGATTGTGCCACTAGAACCGTTCAGCTTACTCACCCATCGGGCAAGACAGTCAATGTCTTAACTCGAGTGGCCAAGCGCCACCTTTACTCCCTAAATGCCAACCCCCTTCCAGACCTTGAGGATGTTCCGATAGTCTGAGACTTTCCGGATGTCTTTCTAGAAGAACTGCCAGGTGTTCCACCTGACAGGGATGTCAAGTTTGTGATAGACCTTGTTCCAGGAATCATGCCAATTTCTAGAAGACCCTACAAGATGGCGCCCTTAGAACTAGTCGAGCTTAAGAATCAACTCGATGAGTCCTTGAAAAGGGGTTTCATCCGTCCTAGTTCCTCTCCTTGGGCTTGCCCCGTCCTCTTCGTCAAGAAGAAGGATGGAACGGATCGAATGGTTGTGGACTACCGCCCTGTCAACCTCGTCACCATCAAGAACAAATACCCGCTTCCTAGGATTAACGATCTGTATGATCAGCTCGCTGGATCCGCAGTCTTTTCCAAGATGGATTTGAGGTTGGGCTACCATCAAATCAAAATCAGAAATGGGGACATTCCCAAAACGGCCTTTGTTACTCGTTATGGCCAATACGAGTACACCGTCATGTCCTTCGGTTTAACCAATGCCCCAGCTACCTTCTCTCGGTTAATGAACTTGGTTTTCATGGAGTACTTGGATAAATTCGTCGTGGTATACCTCGATGACATACTCATCTACTCCAAGAATGAAGAGGAACATGCCGAACATCTAAGGCTGGTATTGATGAAACTTCGAGAGCATCGCCTTTATGCCAAATTCTCCAAGTGTGAATTTTGGTTGCCAGAAGTGACCTATCTAGGCCATGTAATCTCTGGCAAGGGTATTGCTGTCAATCCCGAGCGAGTTCAAGCCGTCCTTGATTGGACTCCACCTGAGACGGTCAAGCAAGTTCGGAGTTTCCTTGGCTTAGCAAGCTATTGCCGCCGCTTCGTCGAGAATTTCTCCAAGGTTGCTAAACCTCTAACTGAACTCCTCAAGAAAGATAAAAAGTTCGAGTGGACTCCACAGTGCGAGTTCAGCTTTCAGGAACTGAAAAGACGCCTGACATCTGCTCCCGTACTAGAACCACCAGATTTCTCCAAGGACTTTATTATCTATTGCGACGCCTCGCGACAAGGACTAGGTTGCATACTCATGCAGGATCGTCAGGTAATTGCCTATGCTTCACGGCAATTACACCCACATGGGGAAAATTATCCCACACATGATCTAGAGCTTGCAGCTGTAGTCCATGCACTTAAAACCTGGCGAGATTACCTCCTCGGTAATCGTTGCGAGATCTTCACCGATCACCAAAGTTTGAAATATATCTTCACCCAACGAGACTTGAATCTCAGGCAAAGACCTTGGGTTGAGTTGATCTCAGATTACGACTTAGGAATAACTTACACCCCGTGCAAAGCCAATGTCATGGCTGATGCACTAAGCCGTAAATCCTATTGTAACAACCTGATGTTACAACAGAGTCAACCACCTCTCCATGAGGAATTCCGTAAGCTTAACCTTCACATTGTTCCTCGAGGATTCCTATCCACCCTGGTGGCGAAACGTACCCTTATGGATCAAATCATAACCGCCCAGCGGTATGATAAGGGCATATCCCGGATTAAGGAAAACATCACTAGCGGAGTTGCTAAATGTTTCTCCATGGATGAGCGAGGTGCTGTCTTCTTCGAGAACCGTTTGGTGGTTCCCAAGAAACAACATCTGCGCCAGTTGATCCTTAAGGAAGCTCATGAATCCCCTCTCACCATTCATCCCGGTAGTACTAAAATGTATCAAGACCTACGCCAGAGGTTTTGGTGGACTAGGATGAAGAGAGAAATCGCTCAATACATTGCTAATTGCAACGTTTGTCGTCATGTTAAAGCAGAGCATCAACGGCCTGCTGGCACTCTTCAACCTTTGTCTATTCCCGAATGGAAATGGGATAAAATCAGTATGGATTTCATCACTGGGTTTCCCAGGACCAAGAGAGGGAATAATGCCATCTTTGTCATGATCGACCGTCTTTCCAAAGTAGCCCACTTTCTACCTGTTCGTGAGAGTATCACCGCTAGCCAGCTAGCCGATTTATACATCTCCGGAATAGTGCCTCTTCATGGTGTTCCATTGGAGATTAACTCAGACCGTGGGAGTCTCTTCACCTCTCGATTTTGGAAAGTTTCCAAAATGCTATGGGAACTTGTCTCTCTTTTAGTACTGCCTTCCATCCTCAATCAAGTGGTCAAGTAGAGCGAGTCAATCAAATTTAGGAAGATATGCTCCGAGCTTCTGTCATTTTGTTCGGAATGAGTTGGGAGAAATGCCTTCCATTCGCGGAGTTTGCTTATAACAATAGTTATCAAGCCAGCTTGGGCAAGGCTCCTTTCGAAGTTCTCTATGGAAACCGGGGAAAGACAACTCTTTCGCCCGGATATGATTCAGGAAGCAGAAGAGCAGGTTCGTGTTATTCATGAGAAATTGAAAACAGCCCAATCTCGTCAAAAGAGTCAATATGATCGTAAACATAAGCCTATGACTTATGAAGTCGACGAGAAGGCTTACCTTTGGGTTACTCCGTTAAAGGGAACCCATCGTTTCGGTATCAAAGGCAAATTGGCCCCTCGTTACATTGGACCCTTTCGCATTCTTGCCAAACGAGGAGAAGTTGCCTACCAATTGGAACTACCTCCGCATCTTTCTAGAGTTCACAATGTCTTCCACGTTTCACAAATCAGGCGTTGCTTCGCGGATCCTATCCGTGGAGTGGACCACGAAACGCTTGATCTACACGATAACCTCTCCTATCGGGAATATCCCGTTCGTATCCTTGATCAGGGCGAGCGTACCACTCGACGTCAGAATATCAAGTTTCTCAAGGTTCAATGGTCACACCATTCCGAAAAAGAAGCCACTTGGGAAAGGGAGGATCGTCTTCGACTTGAGTACCCCACCTTCTTCAAGGAGGATCCTAAATCTCGGGACGAGATTCTTTTGAGTGGGGGTGAGTTGTCACACCCTAGCTAGTTCAAGCATTAGAGTGTGCATCATGTTTAAATTTCTCTTAAATTTGAAATGGGGAAAGCAGAAACCCCGAACACCCCCCTGGAAACAACTAGGGTTTACTAAAATTATTTTCAATGAACCTGAAATGCCCTTCTAAAAAGTTCACCCTCCTTGTCTTGGGTTAAAACCTCTGGCAAAATTGGTGCACAATTTTCTAGGTCAACAGAAGGTCATTGAATTAAATCATAAGTATTTGAATTTGGGCATTTAAATGCTATAAAATAATTTAAATGCTCAAATAATCCTGGAAATAAATGTTTGCTGTTGGAAATAATCTAAACAGAGCCCACAATTATTTTCAGGATTTTTGGAAACGTTTTAGTATTTTATTTAAAGCCCAACAGTTGCAGTTAATTAGAAAAACAGAAACAAATAAAAAGAGAGAGGGAGAGAGGGAAGCCCACCCGGGCCTTACCTGTGCTGGCCCAGCAACCTGGCTCGGCCAAGCCGACTGGCTCTGCCAGTCGTTGTCCTCCTCGCGCCAGAAGGACGCGGAGCGCGTGGCCGGCGCCCGCGGCCACACGCCGGCCACCTCCTGCTTCCGCCAACACCTGGAGACGCCTAGGGGTGCCACACGACCCCCACGTCCCCCTCTCATCCTCACTCACTCGCCCCTCGTCTCCCTCACCCTCTCCCGCACCATGGCCGACGAGCTTGTCGCTGTCTCACTGCCGTAGTCGCGCTCTCCGTCACCCCCTCGCCTCTCTGACCTGTCCAGAAGCTCCGCCGCGATGCCCTCGCCCTCCCCACCGAGCCACGCATCGCCGGAGGCCCTGCATTGCCGCCATCGGATCATCTTCAACCTCGGTACCCGCCAGACGCCGTCCATCGATTCACCTCGCTCCGGTCGCCCCCGAGCCCACTGAGCTGCTCATCGACCTCCCTATGAGCTCCGCCGCCTTTCCCCTCTTCTTTCCCACGTGTTTGCACCCTCTAGGCCATAGTTCCACCATGGCCGAAGCTCGTCTCCGCTCGAGCTCATCGCCGGCGTCGCTCCGGCGACCATTTGGTCCTCACGTGCTATGCAACGTGCTTGCCGCATCGCGTAGTGCCTCGCTAGCACTTCAGTTTCCGTGTTTGCACGCCCCAGCCCACTCCCCGCACATGGCCGAACTCCGGCCGCCGCCTTGGAGCTCGCCGTCGTCGTCTCCGGCCACCGTAGGCCCGGCCTCCACCACCACTAGATGCGTGACTTCAAGAGCTCTCCAACGAGCCCAAGAACGGCCTCGCCCGTGCCCTGTGGGCGTTTTCCGAGCTGCGCCACCGTCTCGGGCCTCGTCGGCGTCGAGTCGCCGGCGAGTTTGACCCAGTTTGACTCCTGGGTGGGCCCAGGTAGACCCCCCCTGAGTCTATGATAGGTGGGGCCGGTCTGCTAACTAATTTAGGATTAGTTTTAATTAATTTTAATTAAATCAGTCACTGGCATGTGGGCCCAGGCCCCACTGACAGCTAATTAGTGTTAATCTAATCCTGTTAATTAGCTGAGACGCTGACAGAAGGGGCCCACCAGTCAGGTTTGACCTGGGCTGGCGCCTTTGACCTGCTGAGGTCAGCATGACGCAATGCTGACGCAGTAATGCATTTTCTGGATTTATTTTTATTCAGGAATTTCCAGAAAATAGTTAAAACTTCTAAAACTCATAGAATATCAACGATAGCTCCAAATGCAAAGTTTTATATATGAAAAATGATCAGAAAAATTCAATATATCCATCTGTAATGGTTTCATGCATGAAAAAACAAGTTTACCTTGCTGTTTAAGCAGAATAAGTAAATGCACTATTAAGGCCATGTTTAATGAGCTAATATTGACTCTTCGATTCAAGTGAGTTCATTCCTTTCTGTTATAGATTGCATTAGGCCAAGACACATTCATATTGCCATGTCATAGCATGCATCATATTGTTGCATATCGTCATGTGTTGATTGTGTTCCGATGTATTCTTCGTGGTAGGTTCTGCCAACGAGGATATTCACGAGTATCCAACTGAAGGGCAGTATCCCACTACCACTCCATCAGGCAAGCAACCATTGATCATTCCGATACAAACCCATGTTCTCGCTTTTGCTCTTGTTTACTGCATTAAGACAACGCGATTCAAACTGCTGTGTGCTACGGTAGTTGAACCCTTATCCTCTGCATGACCTATCATTGCCACAGTAACTAGATGAAACCCACTAGCATGTGTAGGAGTTGATTGAGCCATGTATGTGATTCCTACCTTTCTATGCCTGCTATGCTTAGAGTTGTGTCAGGTCTGGTTCATCTGGGTGATGGGCCAGAGTGAAATGCTTATGCCGGTAATGTGAGGGATGTGTTGAACATGTTTTGGTAAAGGTATCGATGAGAGGCCATGTAGGAGTACATGGTGGGTTGTTTCATTGAGCTCGTCCCTAAGAACTGAGATCTGTATGTGTGATTTAAGATTCAGCTACGACCATGCATTGGGATCCTTAATTGACCCTCTCGGCTTCTTAACCACCCTAGTACTTTTTCCAGGAGTTGCAAATAGTTTCTGGTGTTTGTAGGTTATGTGTTGGCGGCCGTGCGTAGCACTGACCCTAGGGGTGGGCTATGTTGCGCTAGATACACCGTGGCACGGTGTACCAAGTCACCCGTTTGGTGTCTCGGGATCCCTGTTCACATCGTTCGGGGCCGTATGTGGAAACCTCGGCCGGACTCCCTGCGGATGGAACATGGATAGGCGATAAACCTGGACTAGAGACTTAAGTGTTTAGGTAGGCCGTGGCCGACACCCTCGCTTTGCTTCCTCTTGAAGGTTGCCGAGTACATGTCATGTAAACGGCGGTAAGTGGTGAAAGCGTGTATGAAGAAGTACACCCCTGCAGGGTATAAAACTATTCGAATAGCCGCGTCCGTAGTAAAGGACTACTTGGTTGCCTATACAGTTCATAGACAAGTTAATGGGTACTAATAAAAGACTCAAGATAAGTGTGAGTACCGAGGATGGCCCTCTCGTAGGATGACGAGGGAGGATCCCCGGTGGAGTATTGTGTTGGTGAGTACTGGACTCGTGTGCGAAAACTATTTTACTGGTGAAGTTCCGTAGGATAGCTTAGCCAAGAGTCAAAGCTGGCTTGCTGCATTAACCCCACCAACTTCTTGAGAATAAGCATGTATAGTAGGTTCGGATGTAAGACTTGTTGAGTACCTTTGTACTCATGTTTGCTTAATTACTATTTTCAGACGACAACACCGCCCCCTCCGATGGGTTCTATGTAGACCTTGACGTCGACGAGTGACTAGCCACCCAGGTGGTGATCCTGGCCATGGAGGGCCCTATGTAGATAGACAGGCTTCGAGAAGCCTTCTTTCTTTCTAGAGTCTGTACTCAGACTAGTTGCTTCCGCATGTGCTTGTATGTGTGTATGACTTGAGTGTCGGGTCAGGTGACCCCTATCTATATGAACATGCTATGAATGGCTCCCTGGAGCCTTTAAATAAAGTACTTGAGTTGTAGAGTTTTGTTGTGATGCCATGTTATATGTACTCATATCGGGCATATTGTGTGTATGATTGAAATGCTTGGTATGAGTGGGATCCGACAATCTAGTTGTTTATCCTTGGCAGCCTTTCTTATGGGGAAATGTTTTCTAGTGTTCCTCGAGCCATAGTAGTCCGCTACAGCCCGGTTCACCGGAGTCCTGCTAGCCTAGCACTACTGTTCAGGACACTTGACTGGCCGGCATGTGTTTCACTTCGTTCCTATGTCTGTCCCTTCGGGGAAATGTCACGCTGTGAATTCCAGAGTCCTGCCTAGCCTGCTACAGCCCGGGTTCCCCGGAGTCCTGTTAGCCCAGTGCTACAACCCGGAATCAATCGTTGATGACCGACATGCTCGATGTGATTCATGTATGCCTGTCTCCATAGGTCTGTGCCGCTTTGGGTTCATGACTAGCCATGTCGGCCCGGGTTCTCTGTCATATGGATGCTAGCGACACTATCATATACGTGAGCCAAAAGGCGCAAACGGTCCCGGGCCATGGTAAGGCGACACCCGTGGGATACCATGCGTGAGGTTGCAAAGTGATATGAGGTGTTATCGTCTAGATCGATGTGACTTGGAATCGGGGTCCTGACAGTTTTCAAATTCAAGTACTGTCATTCTACTCTATCACAATGCCATTTGCTTAATTTGGACATCATGCTTCTGAATATCTTATGCATTGTTATTCATCAGTATGTACTTCGTCTGTCTACCATACCATGTTTTTTTACATGGAAGTGTTGTTCTAGTGCTCTGTTGCAATGCCATCTTATTTTCCCAATCATACACGTGTATGTTGCCTTAGTTATTTCTATACGTATTCCGCTAGCATACAGTTTTACATTCTACTAGTGTTTTTTTGCTGTGTTGTCCTGTCGTATCTCTAGCTCTTACACCATACTCCCTCCGTATAGATTACATGTTGCCGAAATGGATAAAAAAGGATGTATCTAGAACTGAAATACGCCTAGACCCATCCATATTTTTCCGGATGGAGGGAATACATGTCAATATGTCATGCCTTTCTATTCTTCAGTACCTATTCCATCTCTCTGCTGCCGCATGTTTTATAATTAAAGCACCATTCTTCTATACAAGGCATGCAAGGGGAAGACGACTATGTTAGAATCTGAAGGGTTACAAACAAGGCTTCTGCAAAAGATCCAAACGCCAGGAGATAATAAACCAACTCCAGTTTTTATAAATACTGCTCCAGCACAGAGAAACCCAACTCCTACTGATAATAAGCAGATTCCAGTGGCCAAAGAACTAGTCCGCTCCAGTCCAGCAAAAATATGTCAACTCAATTCTAAGAAGCGCGTGCGTATCCTTGCATCATGAAATTTTATAGCATGGTGATCATATTTTCTACATGTTTCTTACCCATCTCTCTTTTAGAAAATAAGCTTAACAGATAGAAGATTTTCTGCAATGGTATCGTTTATGAGGAAAGATTCTTGCAGGAATTCTCTCTGCTCCAATGTAGATGTAAGAACCTGTTGTATATCACTATATTTTTACATCAGCATGTATTTTGTTAATCGGCGTGAATCCAACCTTTATCTGATCTAAATTTAGTTGTAGCAAAATGTATGATTAAAGGCCACAATGTTGATTTTTGCAAGGAAAACTGCTTGGTAGTTTTGCATCCTGAGCTGCATGAGTGTACTATCTCATATGAGTGGGTTTGAATACTTTGGTTCTGCAATGGGGTTTTCAGTGTGTTTTTTACTGTGTTGTCCTGTCATATCCCTAGGTCTTACATCATACTCCCAACATCCAGATTAAATGTCGCAGAAATGGATAAAACTGGATGTATCTAGAACTGAAATTCGCCTAGACCCATCCATTTATTTCTAGATGGAGTGAATACATGTCAATATGTCATGCCTTTTAATTCTTCAGTGCCTATTCCATCTCTGCTGTAGCATGTTTTATAACTGAATCACCATTCTTCTATATAAGGCATGCAAGGGAAGATGGCTATGTGAGAATCTGAAGGGTTACAAACTAGGTCTTTGCAAAAGATCCAAATGCCAGGAGATAATAAACCAACTCCATTTTCATAGATACTGCTCCAGCACAGAGAAACCCAACTCCCACTGATAATAAGCAGATTCCAGTAGCCAAAGAACTAGTCCGCTCCAGTCCAGCAAAAGAATGTCAACTCCATTCTAAGAAGCGTGTGAATATCCTCGCATCATGAAATTTTATAGCATTCTGATCATATTTTCTACATGTTTCTTACCCGTCTCTCTTTTAGAAAATAAGGTTAAATGATACAAGACTTCCTCCATTGGGATCGTATTCGAGGAAAATATCTTGCGGGAATTCTCTATGCTCCAGTGCTGATGTAAGTACCTATTGTATATCACTATATTTTTACATCGGCATGTATTTTGTTAATCGGCCTGAATCTAACCTTTATCTGATCTAAAATTAGTTGTAGAAAAATGTTAAAGGCGCCAATGTTGATTTTTGTAAGGAAAACTGCCTGGTAGTTTTGCGTACTGAGCTGCATGAATGTGCTGTCTCATATCACGCACATTACTGAATTGTAGTGCTTCTCTGGTTGCCCATCCATTCATTGTGTCAATGTTGCTTTCGTATTACCTTACCTGGCTGATGATAGCTGTGCCATATTGTGTTAATTTGGTGTAGGCTAGTTGCCCAAACGTTTGTTGTGTCAATTTTGTGCAGGCTGCTGAAGATAAGAAGACAAACTCTGAAAACAGCAAGGCAACCCCATTGTTTCTTTCCAGTAAATCTAGTCCAGGTAATATGGCAATAACTCATGATTAATCTGTTTGGTTCCCGTACTAATTTATGTTATGATGCAGTGGTCAAGACACTCTCCACTATCAATAATACAAGCCTGCCAAAATCGTCATCTGAATCTGTTCACTATCCTCTGTCTCGAATGCGACGCAATAAATGCATGTTTGTGAACCAATTAATGGCTGAAGCAATGATGGAAATGGTGGATGAATCAGAGGTGCAGAGTCTTGCGACACAACAACTGATCAATGTTTTCAGAGACAGTGTGGCAAAGCAGCAAGAACTTGCCCACATGCTTATGGGCGTCATCTGTGCTGAGGTTGCAGATTGTGACGTTGTATATGGTTAGGTTCGGCTCATATATTTGCACTGGCGTCAATCTTTGATTGCCCAGTGGATGTAATTTCCTGTAATATATTCTGGATGTCCAACGTTATTCCCTGTATGTCGTACCTTTGCTCGTCATAATGGGCTCAAATTATCTAATTTGGCCAAAAGACATGAACGAACTTTAGTGGGCCCATTAAGTTAATGGGCCGTTACTAGGCCGAAGTTAATGGTTGGCCCTCCTACCTCCCGGGTGGTTAACAGGCCGACATCGAAGCGGGCAACAGGTGGCCCCAATTTATTTCACGGGTCGTTAACAGGCCGTTACTAAGTTTGAGCTACATATGGCCCAACTATACTGTAGGCCTTTAGCAGGCCGAAAGAGACAACAGGCTTGTATTGGACCATGAAGAGCATGGGCCGCTAAGAGGCCGAAAGTCAGGTCGTATTGTAAACGGCCTAACTGTGTTGTAGGCCTTTAGCAAGCCGAAAGAGAAACCGGGCTAGTATTGGACCATGAAGGGCATGGGCCGTTAAGAGGCCAAAACTAAGGTCCGACTACAAATGGCCCAACTCATTTATGGTCCGTTAACAGGCCGAAAGGCACACATGGCCGGGAATTGGCCTAACACTTAAATTGGTCGCTAAAAGGCCAAAACTCAGGTCCGACTACAATTGGCCCAACTGATTTATGGGCCGTCAACAGGCCGAAAGTGACACTAGGCCAGAAATTGGCCCAACACTTAAATGGGCCGCCAAAAGGCCGAAAGTCAGGTCCAACTACAAATGGCCCATCAGGATTTATGGGCCATCAACAGGCTGAAAGACACACCGGGCTAGAAATTAGCTCAACATTTAAATGGGTCGCTAAAAGGCCGAAAGATGTACATCCTGAAAATTGGCCCAACCATTAAATGGGCCGTTAACAGGCAGAAATCTCATCGGGGCGATATTGAGCCCAAATATATAGCGGGCAGTTAACGGGCTCGAACTGACGATGGGCTGCAATGGAGTCAAATCTTTAACGGGCCAAATTGGCACATCTCGTACGGGCCGTTGGCTTAAATGGACCTGACACAAGTAGGCCTTATATGGGCCGGCCTGCTAATTTTTACTGGGCCGGCCTTTTTCACCGAAATGGGCCACTGTTGGGCTGTGCCACGTGTCGACCTATCATAGGCGCCACATATCCAGTGAGTGGATGACATCTGTCCCAACGATGAGCTGACATGTGTTTCCTCTAGCCAATGATGATTTTCCACGTGGAAAATCCCCATTGGTCGGTGCTGTTAACGGGTTATCGGATCCAAAACCCGACCCGATAGCTTAACGGCGTTCCGTTACGGTGGATGCCACGTGTCGGTCACCCTTGACGAAAGCACTTTTGTGACGCGTGATTTATCGTCATGGAAAGTGGACACTTCCGTCATGATAATTTTGGTAATGTCATGAAACACTTCTACGATAGCACAGGTATGACTATCTTGATTCTGTCATAAATTTGTCATGGATGTACATGCATGACAAAAAACGCGACCTACTGTGACAAACACGTATCATCACGGAAGTGTATTTTTTTGTAGTGATAGCACTCATGCTTATCTTGCGCATTTTAGAGTATCCACTTTCACTTGTCTATGAACTGTGCAGGCAACCCAGAAGTCCTTTATCGCGGACACGGCTATTCGAATAGATGATGTTAACCCTGCAGGGGTGTACTTCTTCACACACGCTCTCGCCACTTACCACCATGTACACGTCATGTATCTCGACAACCTTCAAGCGGAAGCCTGGCGAGGGAATCGACCATGACCTGACTAACCAAACAAGTCTCTCGTCCATGTTTATTGCCTATTCGGGTTCCATCCGCAAGGATATCCGACTGGGGTGTCGCTCACGGCCCCAAATGATGTGTACAGGGTTCCAAGCCCACCAAACGGGTGGCGCTTGGCATACCCGGCCACGGTGCCTAATCTGTCCCAAGCCCACCTGTACCGGGTGCCACTTGGTAGACTACTAACACTACCTACAAACACCAGAAACTAGTTGCAACTCCTGGACAGAGATCATGTTGATTAATAAGTCGAGAGGGTCGAGTTACCAGAACCCAATGTGTGGTTGTAATTGTTCATGGATCACAAACACAGAACTCAGTTCCTGAGAATGGCTTCAATGAGACAACCCACCATGTACTCCTACATGCACTCTCACCAATACCTTTACCAAATCGTGTTCACACACTTAGCTCACAACAGTAGGACATGTAAACACACCTCTAATTCATCCCCGAGGAATCAGACCTGACTCAACTCTAGGCAGTAGCAGGCATGACAAACAAGCATGAATGAGTAGGCACATCAGGGCTCAACAAATCCTACTCATGCTAGTGGGTTTCATCTATTTACCGTGGCAATGACAAGTCATGCAGAGGAAGGGGGTTCAGCTACCGCAGCATGTAACAGTTGAAACGGTGTTGTCCTAATAAAGTAAAAGAGAGCAAGAGCGAGAGGGTGGGATTGTATCGGAATGAACAAGGGGGTTTTGCTTGCCTGTCACTTCAGAAGATAGTATAGCTCTTCATCGGTGTCATCGATCATGTCATCGGAAACATCGTCTACTAAGAGGAAACAACCACCAGCAAACACAAAAGGAACCACAACCGATGCAATGCACATTCATATGAATGATATGTCATATTAAAGTACTGAATTGACCTAGTGCAACAGTTAGTCATATTCACAGAAGTGGAAATCAAACCAATAGCAAATTCCAACTCCAAAACTAATTACCATTTATTCCATAATCGTGAATTGTCCTATTCAGTGAGGTTAACTTGTTCAAACATGCATGAAAATGCCATATTCAGATTCTTTGGATTTTTCTTCTCATTTTACATATATAAATCTTTTCAACCTGAGTTACAGATTATTTACTATGAATTTTAGAAGTTTAGGGTAATTTCTGAAATTTCCTGGTTATTTGGAATTAGAATAAATCTAGAAAAGGATTTACTACGTCAGCCTAGCGTCAGTGTGACATCAGCGGTCAACTAACCCGGTCCAGGTCAAACCTGACCGGTGGGTCCCGCGTGTCAGTGTCTAACAAAACTAACCAAGCTTAGTTAATACTAATCTAACTTAGTTAGCAGGGCAGGGCCTGCTGTCAGTGACTGATGGGGTTGTTAATGCCTAAACTAATTAGGCCACATTAGTCGGCCGGAGATTAGTCGGCGACGACCACAGCCGATGGTGGGGGTTCACCGGAGTTGCGCCAGAGGCGAAAGATCTACGCGCCGAGGGAACCAGAAGGTAGCCTGTGCCCGCGCGCATCCAGAGAAAGCAACAGGAGGGCGTGGGGTGGCCAGATTTCGTCGGAAGCGAGCTCATGGTGGCGGCCGAAGTGCGGGTGGGGTCGGGTTTGGCGCTACAGTGTATGGAAGGAGAATCTCATGGGTGCAACGTGCTCCTAGTGGTGAGCGCGCTTACGGGCTCAAACACGGGTGGCGGCAGCTGTGGCCGCAGCTGCGCCATGGACGGCGGGCGGAAGCTCACGGCTCCGGTGAATTTGACGGCTACAAGATGCAAACGAGGCAGGGGAGAGAGGGATTCAACGTAGGAGCTCACAGCGAGGTCGTCAGTTATCTCAGCATGCTCAAGGACGGCTTGGAGACGACGGAACGTCAGTGGCGATCTCCGGTGGTAGAGGAGGAAGATGACGAGGTAGCCGACGATGCGGGGCGCCTGGCATCGTGTGGCTCTTTGTAGATGATGAAGACGATGTTGCGCTTCTTCTGGGCGGGTCGGCAAGGCGAGGGAGGGCCGGTGGCCACGGTGGTGGTGGATGGCGGTGACGAGCTCCGCTCGGTGGCTGCTTGCGATAAACAGAGGAGGGGAGAGAGGACGGGAGTGATCGGGTTATGTTCGGGGACGGGCGTGGCGACGTCCTGGCGGGCCGAGGAATGGGTAGGCAGGGTGGAGGTGGCCGGGCGTGTGCCCGCGTGCAGTGGCCACACGCCTGGCGTCCTTCTGGCGCGAGGTGGGAGACGGTGGCAGCTCTGGTGGGCTGGGCCAGGTAAGTGGGCCGCCAAGTAGGTTCTCCCTCTCTTCTGTCTTTCTATTTATTTTTGTTTTCTATTTTCTGAAGTCTGTTTTGATTTGATTTAACATATCAAATCATTTTAGTAGCTTCTGAAAAGATTTATGTGGCTTGATACTAAATATTCAAAGCCACTCATAGGTTCTCAGGGTTATCGGATTTATATTGTATACATAGCAAATATAAATCCAGTTCAAATAATTATTGATTTAATTCAAAGTCCCAAAATAATCATTTCTGAGATTCCAAAAATATTGGTTTGAGTTTTTAGCTCTTGCCAATATTTTAAGAGATTAGCAGGAACATTTTCTTGGGCTCATTTGAAAAGATTTTAATGTTGATCATTCTTAAAGGTTTCTGAGGCTTTGAAAATTCCCTCAATTCAACTTCCTTGAAGTTAAAATGATGCATGGATGCTTGATGCAACTAATACACTCAGGTATTCTAGGGTTGTGACATGCTTCACCTGTCAAGCAGAAAGTCTCGAAGCAGGCCTTGGAGAGGCGGTAGTTCATTGCCAAAGAGATCAAGAAACTAGAGGCAGCTGGTTTGGTCAGAGGAGTAATGCATCCTACGTGGTTAGCAAATCCAGTGGTAGTCCAGAAGGCTAATGGGAAATGGAGCCTTTGCATTGATTTCAGGATGTCAACAAGGCTTTCCTGAAGGACCGATTTTCCTTGCCGTGCATCGACCAGATTGTGGATTCCACTTCTGGTTGTGATTTGCTCTCCTTTCTGGACCTGTACTCCGGATATCACCAGATCTTCATGTCCAAAGAAGATGAAGAGAAGACGTCATTTATCACTCCATCCGGTACATACTGCTTTGTCCGCATGCCATTCGGATCGAAGGGTGTCGGGTCCACTTTTGAGAGGGTAGCCCAGATTGGTTTTGAGACATAGTTACACAAAAATATAGAAGACTATATGGATGATATTGTGCTCAAAACCAAGGATAAGACCACCCTTATCCAGGATTTGGAGACATTTGCTAATCTACACAAGATCAATTTGAAGCTTAATCTAGAGAAGTGTGTGTTTGGTGTTCCCTCCGGCAAGCTACATGGTTTCTTCGTGTCCCATCGGGGGATCGAAGCTAACCCCGACAAGATCAAAGCCATTGAGCAGATCCAAACACCAAGAACAGTTAAGGATTTGAGGCGCTTAACATGGTGCGTGGCCGTGCTAAGCAGATTCATCTCCAAGTCTACTAAGCATGCCCTGTCGTTCTTTAAAATTTTGAAGAAGGCAGAGCTTATGAAGTGGACCCCGGAAGCAGATGCAGCTCTGCAGGAGTTGAAGGCCTACTTATCATCTGTGCCTACCTTGGTTGCGCCCAAACCCCAAGAACCATTGTTGCAATACTTGGCGACAACCAACCAAGTGGTCATTGCGGCCTTGGTAGCATAGCGAGAAGTGGATGAGGTAGAAAGTGAGCAGAAAATAGCAGAGACAGGGAAGGATCGGGAAAGCAATGAGCACGGCAACGAGAAGAACCGCAAGGACATGGCGAGAAAGAAAGTGGTGCAGTGCCCAGTGTACTTCGTCAGCTCCTTGTTACAGGGGGGCTAGATCAAGGTACTGTGGTGTGTAGAAGTTGATCTTTGGTCTCGTTATGGCCTCAAGGAAACTGCGCCACTACTTCCAAGCCCACGAGATCACAGTTGTCACTCGTTTTCCGCTCCAAAGGATACTCCAAAACCCTGAGGCTACTAGCAGAATAATGGAGTGGGCTTTGGATTTATCCAACTTTGGTTTGAAGTTTGAGAGCACATCAACTATTCAGAGTAGGGCACTGGCAGAGTTTATTGCAGAATGGACGCCAACCCCTGATGAGGAAATTACAGAGACAGCTATCCCCAGCAAGGAATCACCCCAAGAATGGATTATGTATTTTGATGGTGATTTTCCCTACAAGGTGCAGGGGCTGGCATGCTTCTTGTTGCCCCCTCCGGGGAGCACTTGAAGTACGTCATCCAAATGCATTTTGCCCGGGAAGAAGCCACCAACAATACAACTGAGTATGAAGGGCTCCTTGCTGGGCTCAGAATTGCAGCAGAATTGGGAATTAAGAAGCTGATCATTCGAGGAGATTGATAGCTTGTGGTGAGACAAGTCCACAAGGATTATCAAAGTCCACTGATGGAGGCATACGTCGAGGAAGTGAGGAGATTGGAGGAGCACTTTATGGGTTGCAAACAGAGCATGTACCCCGTGCGGAAAATAGCATAGCTGATCACCTGTCAAAGTGTGCTGCGCAGAAGCTTCCTATGGAACCAGGAACTTTTGTTCCCTGTCCCTCTCAACCCTCCGTATCACCAGCAACAATGGCCCAGAAAAGGAGAAAGTTGTACTATAGTAAGCCTCTCCCGGTTGAGCCGTTTGCACCCGGCAGAGACCCTGCTAGAAACAATTCCTCACAGCCTGCCGTACCACCCCCTCCAGTCGGGCCCATGGACCCCGCGAACGAGGCTGATGCTCCCGAAACAGAGGAGCCACTAGTCCTCGTTGCCGAGCCCCAGGCTCCAACTTGGGCAAGGCACATTGTCCACTTCCTCCAGACCGGAGAACTCCCCGGCGACCAGGATGAAGCTGAAAAAGTAGCCCGAAGGGCCAGTATGTATCAGTTTGATGATGACACTCTATACATAAGGAGGCCCAATGGTGTGAAATTGAAGTGTGTCTGTCGGGAGGATGGACAGGAACTGCTGGCTGAGATTCACAGAGGAATGCGTGGCTCCCACATTGGATCAAGGACATTAGTTGGGAAATCATTCTGGCAAGGATTCTATTCGCAATAGAGAAGGTGACTCCTCACCTCTCCTAGGCGACTCCTAGGCGACGCCTAGGTGCACACCGTCGGTGGCCACTCCGGCCCCAGCGGCCACCACTCCTGCCACTTGTCACTCGATGATGGCAGCCACTTCACACCTAGGAGGAGGGAGGACAACTATGGATCCACCTTTGCTCAACTTTGATCGAGGTAAAGAGCTTCAACAGTCTATGAAGCAAAAGTTTGGTCATCACATGGTGTTTTCTCCTGGTTTTCGCCAAAGGGAGTTCACTATTTTTGTTTCTTTTTGTCATGCTCGTTTTCGGTTGGATTGTCACACCGTTAGTATAACTCTCCAGTCCTGTTTTGGTGTGTATCCTTAAGGGTTTCGTGTTCTTACCTCAAGGAAAGAGCTTTCAAGTTCTCAGTTGCTTCTAAGGCTGTGGGTTTTTAGATTTACAATCAAGGTCATGTGGTTGAAAAAACTTTGAATTGGTGTTTAGTCTTTGGGGTGCTGGAGGTCTCAATTGGATTCGTGAAGAACAACTTTTTTATCGTGAAGAAGACGCATCTTGGACTTTGGTAACAAGTGGATCACGACCAAGAACGGTTGCCGACAACGTCTTCGGTGATCATGGGCGGCCGTCGGTGTTTGCTCGCTTGGCAAATATTCCGGAGTCTAGTAATAATGTGGCTTTGGGCACTAATGAGGCCTTGATAATGGATCATAACACCCCAGGCGAGGGTCACACAACGGTTTTTTATGGCGGCAATTTGGCCTTTTCAAACTTTTAGTGCTATGCGTGCGGTCAATTGGGCCACTTTGCCACGGACTGTAATGAGAAAAGGCTGACTGGGCTTTATCCGTTTCTATGGTTTGACTCTTTCCCCAGCCCGCCAGAAGAGTTTTGGGCCCCTGGCGCGGTCCAAGATTGGTTTAAGCCTATTGGCCCGGCCCGTGACCCTTTGATAGTTTCCTCTTTTAGTGAGCTGTGTTGGGGATCTTTCCTTAATTTTCAGGCTCAAATAGCACTTTCCTCCTCAACTTCTGCACCATCTTCCTCTGCTTCTCTATAGTGCACAAACCCTCCTCCAGTCACGTCAAGTTCATCTACGGCAGTGCGTGCATGCGGGCCTACTCCAATGGCCAACATCCCAATCGACCCGCGCCCCTTTGTGCCCCATGGCTTTGATATTCAGCAGATTGCGGGGCACAATGGGTTGCTCGGGTGGTGCTTCCTCATCCACCTCGTCGCCATGAAGACTGTGTGATTGCCTCCATTCATCCTCTCCCGGCTGATGCGCCATTCCCCAATGTAAGAGATGTTCTTAAAGAGTTTGTTGTACTTCATAAGTAGTTGGGATTAAGGGTTATTCAGAGGTGTCTGTTCGGAGAAGCTTATGTACGCCTAACCAGGGTTAGAGATAGGGATAAGTTGGTTCTTGATAGCTCTCATGAATTTGGAGATGTGTTTATATCTTTTGTGAAGCACGACGAGGGTAGAAATTATAGGAGAGTTCACTTCACTAGAACTGTCTGGCCTCTACTGACAGGTGTTCCATTTGATTTGCGAAACACTGAAGATTTGGCTACTGTTGTTAGTAAGTTTGGTCGTTTGATCTCTTCGGACAAGGAGGATGAGCACATGGGACGTATTGTGGTTAAAGCTAGAGTAATGAGCTTGGATATAGTTACCAAAAGCTTGAGATGGTCTGAAGGGGATGAGTCTGAGGACGATGGCTGGTCATCTTCTATTGAAGTTCTTGCTAGTGAACTCCTTGGTGGGGGCCCAGCTAATGAGGACCCAATTCCTCCGGGTCATGTTGATCCACACCCTCTACTAGAAAATGTTGATGCTGCTGGTGGTTTTCACCATGATGCTCTTAATAATAACCAAGATGACATTCATGTTGAGGATAACTGGGAGCAAGATGGAAATTGGGAGATGCCACAACAAGAAAATCACAATGCTGCTCTTGATGACCTTTTAGATGTGGTTCAACAAGAGGAAATGGCCTGGGATGATGGAGAGGAGCTGTTACCTGCTGCAAGAAACAGTAGTTTATCCTCTCACATGTCTTTCTCTGAAGGAGATAATTCAAATTCCCTTGTGCCACCTGTCATTATTGGAGATTTTCATATTCGGGCTCAATCTCATGTTGTTTTGCCACCACCACCTGCATATGTGACTGTCAGTGGTCTTCAGAATATCATCCAAGCTTATCAATCTGATGATGATGAGCCTCTAGTGCCTGAGCAGAATGTTGCTTCTCCTCCACATGTTGCAGTTGTAGTGGATGTTGTGCTTGCTCAAGTGGAAGTTGTTGTAGTTTAGAATATCAATGTTGCAGAGAACTTATTATGTGGGAATAATGAAGTGAATGCCCAAGAAAACACTTCTGGGCCACAAGATTGTTTGGGAAATCTCTCTTCTCCTTTGGAAGCAGATTCTGAGCCAACTGCTTCCTGGGAGACCACTACGCATGAGCAAATATCTGGTTAGCCAGCTGCTATAGATGCATGCACTTCTTCTTTCAGCTCTGCTCACATCAACTCTACAAGGGGAAGTCTTGAACTAGTGGCTAACATTGGAGAACTTCAAATGGGCTTCATGGTAATTGGATTACTCAAATTAATGAGCATTTCAATGGGGAACCTTCACTTCTAGGTCTTAAGTATATTTGAATAGCTGCCTGTGGTAATAATGGTCATGCTATGTCAGAAGAAGGTCTTGTGCTGTGGAAGAAGCATTTCCAAGAGCCTGTGGAAAATAAGACTGTATTCTCCACAAGCATTCCTATAAGTTGGTTCAACTTTATTGTTTGACACCTGATAAGATTGATTGGACAGTAAACATGTTAAAATATGTCAGGTGGGAACTATTTACTGAGGTTGAGGGCAAGGATAAAGTTATGCTTTTCCACATACCTGATAAATGCCCTGCCTCGCATGCTCCTATTTGTCAGGCCATTGTTCTTGACAAATAGCAGACCCTGGACAAGGATAAAGAAAATATTGGAGTTGATAACAATCAACAAGATGCGGAATCCCAGGCTCTACTATAACCTTTTGGGCCTGACAACCTCAGGATGAGGAGTGGCAAAACTCCCATTGTTGAACCTGAGGTAAGGAAGAGTGATAGAATTAAAAAGGATAATGTTGGGTATAAGATAAATTCTTGCTCAAATTTCAAATGCTTACCCTGCAATGTTGTCCCTCCCATTATAAAAAATTACTTGTAAAAAATCTCACTGCCTCTTTGTGTAAGGTTGCTGAGAGGGAGTTGGAGGACAAGCTGGCCAAGAAGCCAAGAAGAAGGCAGGATGAAGATTTGGTCAAGGTGCCCTTGGCCAAAGGGGAGGGAAATGCTCAAAAGTCCCCCTGATGATAGTACATCTGCAACCTAGTGATGGTTGGAGGGGTAGTCTTGTTGGCTCCTCATCTTACCTTTTGGGACTATTTATAAGTGGTGTAATTTTGGAATGTTGTCCTTTTGTAGACTCTGACTATTTGGTGATGTACTACCTTAATGGAATTTATATGATGCAATTATGTTGGATGATGCGGTCATTATGTGAGATGATGTGGCTCATGTTTTTGTTGTTTGATCAGTTAGTTGTAAGTTTAGATCAAGTGATGGTGCTTGACTTTTGGTTGGTTATACCCACAAGTCTCCATGAATAACACAAATAGAAGTTGGAACATCCTTAATTGGAACATTAGAGGGATGAACTCTGAAGTTAAATGGCTGGCTTTAAGGCACAAAATTGATGAGAGTGACTACAACATTCTTTGTCTTCAAGAAACTAAGAGAGAAACCTTTGATCTTGCATACATACAAAAATTCTGTCCCAATAAAATCAACAAATTTACTTTTCTACCATCTGTTGGGGCATTAGGTGGACTGCTAATTGCTTGGAATGGTTTTCTGTTTACTGGAGAGGTTATTGCTCAAAACAGATTCTCTCTTTCCATACAACTCACTAGTCTGCTTTCAAACCAATCTGGGATACTCACTAACATCTATGGGACCTATGAACCACAAGACAAGATTGAGTTTATTGATTGGTTTCATAATATTCATACGCCTGCTAATGTTCATTGGATTCTTCTGGGAGATTTCAACTTTATTAGATCACCTTCAGATAGGAACAAACCTGGTGGAGATGTGAATGATATGCTAATGTTCAATGAGGCTGTTAGAAACCAAGGTTTACTGGAGTTGCCTATGCATGGAAGACAATTTAGCTGGAGTAATATGCAACAAGATCCTCTTTTGGTTAAACTTGATTAGTTTTTACCTCTGCATCTTGGATGACCACTTTCCCCAATACTGTTGTGCTTCCACTAGCTAAGCCTATCTCTCATAATTTGCCTCGTGTGATTAAAATTGGTACTGCTATTCCCAAAGCAAGAGTTTTCAGATTTGAAAATTACTAGTTGCAACATTCCTGTTGATAATTTGGATGCTACCAAGTGCTTAAGTGCAAAATTCAAAAATCTCAGGAGGGCCTTGAAACACTAGGCTAGATCTCTCTCTTGACTTAAAACTCAGATTGCTAAAATTAATGAGGTGATCTTCCTTTGGGACTTCTTTGAAGAGTTTAGAGAGTTGGATATTTATGAATGGAACTGCAAGATAATTCTTAAAGAGCATCTTTTATTTTTGTTGAGTAACCAGAAGATTTACTAGAAGCAGAGGGGAAAATTAAGGGGTGAAGTTTGGAGATGAAAACACCAAATTCTTCCACACCAAAGCTTCAATTAATTATAGGCGTAACCACATTGTTGTTCTCCAGAATGATGACCAAGTGGACATTTCTGACCATGTAGGAAAAGCTGCAATCTTATGGGAAGCTTATAAGAAAAGAATGGGGACTTCTCAAAAAATCACCACTTATTTTGATCTGGAATCTTTATATGGCCAGAAACCAGATGCTTCAATCTTTGAAAATTTAGAGTTACCTTTCACAGAGGAAGAGGTCAATGATGTGGTCAAAGAGCTTCCATTGGACAAATCTCCAGGTCCAAATGGTTTCAACAATGAATTATTTAAATCATGTTGGGATATTATAAAAGGGGATGTTCTTAAGTTAATTGTTGATTTTCATGCTGGACAACTTTACCTTGAGAGTATAAATACATCATATATCACACTTATTCCTAAAAGTGGCACACCTCTGACAACAAATGATTTTAGGAAAATTTCTCTCCTCAACTACTGTCTTAAGCTCATCACCAAATTGTTGGCAAGTAGATTGCAGAAAGTAATTCTCCAACTAGTGCACATTAATCAGTATGGTTTTCTTAAAGAAAGAGCCATCCATGACTTCTTGGGATGGGCCTATGAGTATCTTCATCAATGCCACAAGTCCAGAGAAGAGACAATTGTGCTAAAGCTTGAATTTGAAAAGGCTTTTGACACCATTGAGCGCCAAGCAGTATCGGATATTTTGAAAGCTAAAAGTTTTGGGGACAGATGGATCACATGGATCATATGTTGTTCTCCTCTGCTTCGTCGGCTATTATGTTGAATGGTGTCCCTGGAAAAAAATTATTGTCTTAGAGGAGTTAGGCAAGGGGATCTACTGTCTCCTCTCCTCTTTGTCCTTGCAGCCGATCTGCTTCAATCAATCCTCAACATGGCTATGCAACTTGGTTTGCTTTCATCACCCCTACAAGTGGATTCTTGCTCTGATTTTCCTATAGTTCAGTCTGCAGATGATACTCTAGTTCTACTTCAAGCAGATGCAAAGGAACTTCATTGCCTAAAATCTCTCCTCAACACTTTTGTTGATGCCACAGGCCTTAATGTGAACTACAATAAATCAAGTCTTATCCCAATTAATGTGCCTGAGGAGAAAGTGTAGATTTTGATAAATACATTTCAATGTAAAAGGGAATCTTTTACTTCCAATACCTGGGGACACTACTAGGCCTTCACAAACCTACCGTTGAGCAGTGCCTTCCATTAGTAACAAGATTGCAAAAAAGCTTGTGGGTTTGTCCTCATTTATGACTCTGGCTGGTAGACTGCTACTAGTTAAGTCAGTCTTAAACTCACTTCTAATCTACTTCATGGGATGCCTTGATGTTCCTGTCATAATTAAAATCTAGGTAATCAAATATTTGAGACACTGTTTGTGGAGAGGCCCTGATTTAGAAGACCATAAACCTGCAATGGTGGCTTGGACTATTGTCTGTAGGCCAAAAGATGAAGGGGGCCTGGGAGTGCTGGATATTTTTGTGCAAAACAAAGCTTTGCTGCTTAAGAATCTTCACAAGTTCTATAACAGGCATGACATTCCCTGGGTAAATTTGATCTGGGAATCATATTACAACAATGGTTCACTTGCGGGAAGTAGTTGGATTGGATCATTCTGGTGGAAGGCCAATCTTAAGCTCATTGACAATTATAAATCCTTGGCCAAATGTAATATTGGTGATGGAAGAAGTGCTCTCCTCTAGTCTGACCTATGGCACACAGCTTGCTTGTAGGATATGTTCCCATACCTATTTTCTTTTGTGAAAAACAAGGACATTACGGTGCACTCAGTCATCCACGCTGAATATCTGGAGGTCCTGTTTCATTTGCCTTTGACTATGCAGGCATTTTCTGAGTTTGAATTAATGGAGGACATTTGCATATCCTTAAGAGCTTCTAAATTCCTTGACTGTACTGACTCTTGGAGTTATATTTGGGGAAATGAGCAATTTTCTATGGCTAAAGCATAAGGTGTTCCTCTGGAGGCTCCTTCATGATAGGCTAAACACAAGGAATTTATTAAGGAGGAAAACGTTCCATCTGGACAGCTACAATTGTGCTATGAACTACTGCCAGCGAGAGGAAACACTACAACACCTTTTTGGACCTTCCCCTTTGCTGCTCAATGCTGGGATCTGGTCTGTCCCTCAAGACAAGACAATGTTTCAGTTCTGGAAGCTTTTGCTGACCTTAGGCAGAAATTGCATGTGCCTTTCTTCATGGAAATTTTTATCATAGCATCTTGGGCCATATGGATTTCCAGAAATAACCTCATATTCCAAGCCATCCCTCCTAGCATCTATACGTGGAAAGCCATTTTCTTGGAAGAACTCAACTTACTTAGATTTAGGATTAAGAAGATCTATGCCAGGGCTTATTGCTCTTGGCTAGATAATCTGGCTTTGTAATTTTAGGTGATTAGCTCTTTTTTCTGTTTCTTTTTCCAGGTTTCTTGTTGGCTTACCTCAAGCCTTTTGTAATCTAGACTTTGTTCTATTTTTCTATTTGCTTAAATTAATAAAATAATTGCAGTGGGGTTTTGCCCTATCGTGTATAGTCAAAAATGATTCTATTGTCCCACAGCCCTCCAAGATGCGGTTGAGTTAGTGTAACACCCCGTATGTAACTTGCCATATTTGTATTCCAACTCTTGCCATTTCCGGCACTAACTAATGATATTTTCCTCGTTGTCGGGTTTTTGTCTCCGTGTGCTTTTGTTTTGTCATGCGTCTCATATCATGTCATCATGTGCATCGCATTTGCATATGTGTTCATCTAATGCATCCGAGCATTTTCCCCGTTGTCCGTTTTGCATTCCGGCGCTCCTATGTCCTCCGGTGTCCCTTTCTACCTCTTTTCGTGTGCGGGTATTAAACGTTCTCGGATTGGACTGAGACTTGCCAAGCGGCCTTGGGTTACTGCCGGTAGACCGCCTGTAAGGTTTCGTGCCATTTGGACTTCGTTTGATACTCCAACGGTTAACCGAGGAACCGAAAAGGCCTCATGTGTGTTGCATCCCAACACCCCTCCAAAGTGGCCCAAAACCCACATAAACCTCCTCCATCATCTAGGTCGTTCGATCACAATCGCGTGGCCGAAAACCGTGCTCAATTTGGAGCCTCCTAGCTCCCTCTACCTATAAAAAGGCCTCTTCCCCAAAAATTCTGGATCCCTTCCAACCCTAGACCTAGCCCCGCTCCTCTCCGCGCGGCCGGACACGTCCATCCGCGCCGGACGCCACCGCCGCTGCCAATCACGCGCTGCCATGTGGTGTGCCGCCGCCCTCTCCGCCGCCGGCCTGGGCGAGCCTGAACCGGGCCCCCCGAAGCCCGTCACCGCCCCCGCGCCTCCTCGTCTCTTCTCCGCCACCGCGTCGTCAGCCGCGCCACCCGACTCCCTTCCCCGCCATCGCCGCGCCACCTCGTCGCTGGTGGCCACCACCCTCGCTGCCCTCGCCGCTCCGGCGACCCGCGCCGGCTGGAACCCGCTCCGGCGACGCCCACACCTCGCCGGCCGCCTCCTCCTCATCAACTCCGTCGAAGCTCCAGTGTACCTCGACTTCCACGCCCGATTTGGATCTGGATCTGAAAAAAACCCTAGCGGTTGACTTTTTGTCCAACTCCTAGTATTTTTATGCATATTTCATCGCATCATAACTCTGCATCCGTGGCTCCGTTTTGGACGTGTAGCATATCAAATTGTTCGTCTCGACGAGTACTTCATTTCATTCCATTGCACCATGTGCATTTGAGCTCATCTTGATTCCCTAAATGCTGTTGCAAGAGTGCTAGTTGATGTCAGTTTCAGATTCTTATCAGTAATTGGACTTTTGTCATTTTTGCCATGATTGATGTGTACCTCCTATGAACTTGAGCCCTACATGAGTTTTGAAGTACGCCATGCCATCTTTACAGAGGTGTATGCCATGTATTTTTGTGATCTCTGTGGTGACTAGCACAAGCATGCAAAGTAGCTCTCATAATGTTGCTGATTTCAGGGACTTAGAAATCTTCTATGTCTTTGCCTTGTTAATATTTTTATGCCATGTATTCTTGTTGCTAGAGAGTGATCCATGCCTCTTTTGAGCATGACCAGTAAGGATATTTTGTTGATATTGTTGTGCTCTATCCATCCATGTCTTTGTTTGCAATTTTGGAGCACCCTAGCTTGACTCAATCGAGCTCTACTTTTGCTATAAAATGATCCTGGCAGAATGTTTACGTGTTAAGCATTTTTGCCGAGCTTGTTGTAGTTGATCCATGCATGCTATGAGGTTGCTCTTGCCATGTTTAGCTTCTATGCCATGTATACTTGCTGGGTGTATGCTTAGTTTGTCATGCAATGCCTTGTGGTGAGTCCATCGAGCTCGTAAACATGCCTACTTAATATCTGTTTTCCCATGTTCCAGTTTTCTACTAAGTCTGAATCCGTTAACGATAATTGCTATGTTCACATGGTTGCCATTCTATTTGCTGATCCCTTATGGCTTATGGTCAGTCAGGGACTTTTGTTGTATGCTTTGAGTATCTTCATGCCATGCCTTGCTTTGACAGGATATGTTCCTGTAGCATGTTGTTACCGTGCTCTAAACATTGCTTCCTGATGTTAAATTCCTGACTTGTTATTTTCACCAAGTCTGTAACCTGATATCTTTTGCACTTTTGCTATGCTTGTTTGAACCTGCTATTGTGTGAATTAGCCATAGCTCAGTGTTCATCTTTTGTTAAGAATCTTGAGTGGATACCTTCCATGTATCTTGTTGCTATGTTAGATTGCAGTAGCTTGTTGTTCTTTATGCATTTAGGTGGCCTCGTGCTATTAATCGCAGATCGGTGCCATTATTGTTTTGCTTGCCATTTGCAAACCGTGCATCCGATTCCAGTTACCTTTATATCGATTTCGACCGAAATCAACTCCTCTTTCCAATGGCACTCTTGGTTTTCCAAGTTGAGGCTAGGATCAATATTTCCTTTCGGAAACATGCATGTGCATCGCATATCACATCCCGCATATCACGCCATGTTTTGCATCATGTTGTTTGTGCATTGCACGTGGTTGATTGTGTCTCCCTTTGCTTGTGTTCTTACTTGGGTAGAGCCGGGAGACGAGTACGTGATCGAGGAGCCCGTTGAGTACGCTTATGAGGATTAAGCTAATGTCAACTCGGAGAACTTTGTAGGCAAGATGACCATACTCTTGAAATCACTTCTATCTTTGCTTGCTAGATGCTTGCTCTTTTGCTATGCCTATGCTACAATACCTACCACTTGCTTATCATGCCTCCCATATTTCCATGTCAACCTCTAACCCACCTAGTCCTAGAAAACCGTTGTTTGGCTATGTTTCCGCTTTGCTCAGCCCCTCTTATAGCGTTGCTAGTTGCAGGTGAAGATTGAAGTTTTTTCCTTGTTGGAACATGATTATTGTTGGCATATCATTCTTACATCTTGTCTATTTTAATGCATCCATATACATGGTAAAGGGTGGAAGGCTCGGCCTTATGCCTGGTGTTTTGTTCCACTCTTGCCCCCCTAGTTTCCGTCATACCGGTGTTATGTTCCTTGATTTTGCGTTCCTTACACAGTTGGGTTATAATGGGAACCTCTTGACAGTTCACCTTGAATAAAACTCCTCCAGCAATGCCCAACATTGATTTTACCATTTTCCACCTAGCCTCTTTTTGCCTTGGGTTCCGCGGACTCAAGGATCATCTTAATTTTAAACCCCCGGGCCAGTGCTCCTCTGAGTGTTGGTCCAACTTGTTAGCCGCTGGTGGCCACCAGGGGCAACTCTGGGCTGGCCTACCGAAAGTTTGGACAATCCGGTGTGCCTTGAGAACGAGATATGTGCAGCTCCGATCGGGATTTGTCGGCATATTCGGGTGGCTTTGCTGGCTTAGTTTTACCATTGTCGAGATGTCTTGTAACCGGGATTCCAACTCTGATCGGGTTGTCTTGGGAGAAGGAATATCCTTCGTTGACCATGAGAGCTTGTGATGGGCTAAGTTGGGACTCCCCTGCAGGGATTTGAACTATCGAAAGCCATGCCCATGGTTATGGGAAGATGAGAATTTGTTAATGTCCGGTTGTAGAAAACCTTAAACTTAACTTTATTAAAATGAATCAACAGAGTGTGTGGCCGTGATGGTCTCTTTTCGGTGGAGTCCGGGAAGAGAACACGGTCTCGTGTTATGCTTGAACGTAGGTTGATCTAGGATCACTTCTTGATCATAGTAAACCGACTGTGCCTTTGCCTTCTTTTCTCGCTCTCTTTTGCGTATGTTAGCCACCCTATTTGCTAGTGCTTTCTGCATCTCCACATCATACCTTTTACCCCTACCTATAAGCTTAAGTAATCTTGATCGCGAGGGTGTGAGATTGCTGAGTCCCCATGACTCACAAATTACTTCCAAAACCAGATGCAGGGACCGATGATACCGCTCCAGGATATTCAACTTAGCTCAAGTGGGAGTTTGATGAGGACTCAGGATGATACTACGTTTCTTTTCCAGACGATCAGTAGTGGAGCCCAGTTGGGGCGATCGGGGAATTTGTTGCATTTGGGGTTGTTCTTTATTTTGGTTCCGTAGTCGGACCTTGATTGTATCTGTATGAATGTAATGATATTTATGCTATTGTGTGACCTGGCGAGTGTAAGTCAACTATGTACCTCTTTTCCTTAATCATTACATGGGTTGTGTGAAGATTACCCCACTTGCGACATTGCTTACAATGCGGTTATGCCTCTAAGTCGTGCTTCGACACGTGGGAGATATAGCCGCATCATGGGCATTGTAGTTAGTCACAAAATGTGAGGCCTACCAGTTCCATTCCAAGAAAATACACCCGTTTGCCCAAGCCCTTCAGACAATCCCTCTATCATGGCCATTTTCGGTCTGGGGGCTCGATATTCTCGGCCCCTTCCCTCGAGCAATCGGGGGCGTTGAATTCTTGTTCGTTGACATCGACAAGTTTACAAAGTGGCCGGAAGTGACTGTCCTGAGAAAGGTGACTGCTCAGTCGGCTATCAAGTTCTTGAAAGAATGTGTGTGTCGTTTTGGAGTTCTGACAGGGATCATCACTGACAACGACACCTAGTTCATGAGCCACGCCTTCATGCAATATGTTCGTACCCTCTGATGCAAGATCTCACTCACCTCTGTGGCACACCCCCAGAGCAATGGAGAAGTTGAGAGGACGAAAGCTGAAGTGCTACGTGGACTCGAGATAAGAACTTTTGATATGCTACAGAAGCACGGTAGGCGGTGGATCCAAGAGCTGCCGGTAGTTCTCTCGTCTCTCAAAACGACACCTAACCGAGCTACCAGGCAGACTCACTTCTCCTTGGTCTACAGGGCAAAAGCAGTTATCCCCACGGAACTCATTTATGGGTCCCCTCGATTGCATGCCTACGATGAAATTGCATAGGATCAACATCGACATGACAACGCTGTGCTACTGGAGGAGAACCTACTCCAGGCTGCTACACATCCTACATGCTACCAACAAGCCCAGCGTCACTATTACAGCCGCAGGGTTCATGCCCAGTGTTTTGAGGAAGGTGACCTTGTCCTTAGCCGCGTTCAGTCCGCCAAGGGTACAAACTAGTTGTCACCGAAGTGGGAAGGCCCTTACCGGGTAGTACGAGTGACTAGACCTGGCGCAGTCCATCTAAAGACCGGAGATGGCACTCAGTTGAAAAACTCATGGAATATTGAGCATCTCCGCAAGTACTACCCATAAGGCGCGGCTGTCGGGCCCTACCCGGCAGCCACCCTTTTGTACAGGCCTGGCCTCAGTTGCATGTAACCCCTTGTACGAAGCGGGGGCGATAACCATGTGCAAGAGAAAATAATTAATCTCTGTAAGGGGGGCCCCAACTAGGATTGCATGCATGCATGAGCACACCAAGATCACTTCATAAGCATTTCATGAGCATTTGCATACGCATGTAGATAGGATCGCATCATGCATTCACTCTCATCTAGATGAAGTTACAGGTTCCTGCCGCAAACTTGGCTTTGTCAAGGAGTTGTGAAGATTGCCCGGCGCAACGATCCCTGGCAAGCCAAGAAAATAAGTTTTACCTCATGTCTATTTGTCTTCTGTAAAGCTATAACTTGTGCATACAGAAACATCGCCACTCTCTTGAAACTAAGGTGCTCCCATCTTTGACTCGAACGTCGCTCTGGCCTAGATGGTCGTACTGACATTTTTGATAAAAGAAGTTGGCGGGGGGCTGGCCCCTCCATCTGTTCCCGACAGACGTAGCTCTCCGGCAGACAAAGAGGGTGCCGACAGGATAGCCTGCCGGGGAAAACTCGTCTATTTACATTAAAGGGGCATCTCACCTCGGCATGGACGTACACACGCACGAGTTCCCGACAAGGTTCATCTTTTTCATTCATATGCTAATACAAGTACAAGCATTACAGAACACAAAGATGGACTTGAGGGATTACATTATTTGAATTAAAATTTGGCGATTGCCTACAAGTTTAAGATTGAAAAAAGATAAGGGCACCGTTATGCATTTTCCCTTGTCCATCTCCCTCAAGGTATTATAGGGAGGGACTAAAGAAGCAAGAGGTGGACTTGTCTTGGATTTGGCGCATCCCCAGGATCAAGAGAACGTTGTCCCCTGAATGGACGGCGGAACCAAAGGGGTAGGAGGTATGGTGGCACTGAAGGAAGCCCTGACGGGGGTAGCGGAGTCACTGGCAAACGTGAGCCGTCAGAATGGCTACCCCCATTCCTGGTGCATCGTGGGTTGCTACTACCTCTTGTACCGATGCCATTCGACGATCCCGTCGCGGCAGCCGTGCTGGGCACCATGCTGTCCGAAGGACTCCCCACAAAGAACATGGTCGTCCCCAGTGGCTCTAATAGCGGAGGCCACCATGCGCCCAGAAGACGTGAGTAGGAGCGAAGAGCCCTATTGTACGGAGGAAGGACGACACCCAGGAGGAACCAGATTCGCCCCTACTAGTGGTGAATCTCTTCCATGGTTCCTCCCTAGCACCACAAGAGGAAGAACAATGGGGAGCGATCGACTACCACACGCCATGCCTACGTTAAGCCGCGACACGGCGTCGCTTGCGCCACCTCCCACTGAAGTCAAGGCCACAGGCAGCCCGGTGGCAAACACACCGGGGTTGCCACTCCTGGCGTCGGTGCTGCACCGCCCAAATCTTCCTCTCAGATCCAAGGGAGATCCCAAGCAAGAGCCCGGGGCTGACCCCAGGCCCCTCTCTTCGACATAGCTAGCAGAATCAAAAGATGAGAAGAGAAGGAATGCAAAGATGGATGACTCCTCCCCTCCCTTTTTATAGGCAGGACGAGGAGGAGGGTTGCTCCATCAACGGGCGGCCACCCTCCTCCTCCGCCAATTCAAGGGCCCGGGCCCTCACCACGATGCTCTCCCGTGCCACGCGCCTCCGTTACCTACCCCGCGCAATGCATGCAACATACGTGGCCAAGGATAAGGGAACGCTGTGGGAAGAGTAAATTGGCAGTTTCTACCCCATGCGTTAAAGTCATTCACGGGCCATCACTCGAGCGGCCCCACCACTATTGGCTTTACACCACGTGCGGGGAAATTGGAAACTGGCCCGAAATCAAGACTGGTGAAGAAGCAATGAAGACCTCGAGGGGCCGACCCCTTCATTAACCCTACATGTGCACTTATTAGGCCCTACCCCGACGACGCTTAGCAGCGCGTTCAGGTCAGGCCCATGGGCTTCTATCGGTGCAACAAACCCTGAGTCTATTTCCCAGACTATGCACAGGCACAAGAGCAAGGTTGATGCGCCAACCAAAGCCAGCATACAAGAAACCAAGTGAGTCAAAGAACCAGCATGCAGCTCAGAGAGACTAAGGCCAAGCCGAAGAAGCAAGATATCACCAAGAGAAGGGCCTCCCTTGCCAGACATGTGAGCCCGGCAAGGGACAAGGCCACCCCTAGAAGCAGACTACCAAGGCACACCGGCAGGGCCTGTCAAGGCTCGCGGAGGCAAAACTACCTCACCAACCACTCCAGCACGACCCACGTCGTCGATCAGTGAAGTGGGAAGCCGCAAGATGATTAAGTGGAAGCCATTCGCCACATGCTAGCCATTTCCTAAGAAGAAACCCACAGATGACACATGTCCTGCGACGTGTCAAGAGAACAGGCGCGGAGCTGGCAAGATAGCCCGGCAATCCTTGCCGAGTAACCAGTGATGTCACACTAAGCAGTGCATTTAATGCGCCTTGTCAGCCCGTAGAGTTAGGTATGATAGCACTGTTTTCTATCATTTCAGTGCATAAGGACTAATTTGCCATTGTAGTGACCCCTTGATCTATAAAAGGAGGCCCATGCCAACCGTAGAAAGGGTTGGAAAGTTGATGAACCCACACCCTCATACGCGCATAGTCGCTACTTCCCTAAGGCAACCCCTGTCGGGCAAGTGTACTATGCTTCACCACCTCCATTCCATCATCAATCCACCAAAGCCGGAGTAGGGTTTTACGCCTCGCCGCAGCCCGAACCTGGGTAAATTGCTTGTGTTCTCTCTACCGTGCTGACGTGCGCTGGTCTGCACTTTGTGCAACTCGACGTCCCCCCTGCCAAACCAGCAAGGGGCCTTCTGGTCCCATAGGTGGCCGCGGATATCCTGCGAGACCTCACGAGCCCTTTGCTTTATATAAGAGTTTGTACTAGTTTTCTACAAAAAGGATTGGTCCACCTTGCTGCACCTTGTTTACTTTTGTTACCTATTACCCGTTACGAATTATGTCATCATACAACTATCTGTTACCGATAATTTAAGTGCTTGAAGAGAATACCTTACTGAAAACTGCTTTTCATTTCCTTCTGCTCCTTGTTGGGTTCGACAATCTTACTTGTCGAAAGGACTATGTCGGCATCCTGGGAACGGGGGTGCCTAAACTTGCCTACCTGCGGCCTGGAGTATGGCTCCACTAGTGGCCTGGTACGGCCCATGTTCAGCAACAACAACTCAAGACCCTCGCAAAGGGCCAAGCCTCGCGAGGCGGACAATGCCAAGACCTCCCTGAGGGTAGCCTCGGTAGGCTGGCTCTTGAGGAGCGGAGATATCTATGGAGGGAGCACCTCGCGAGGTTCACGTGACGTGAGCCATGACGACCAAGGCCAGGCGAGCGCTAGCGGGCGCAGTGTACCAGTTTCCTCTTTGGTGCTAAGGAAGCAAGCGCGAGCGTGGGGTCCCTAGGAATAAAGAAAAGGTTTACATGTCGGTGCAACAAGACCAAGATCAGCAGGACGGCAAGACAGAGGTCATCATGGTGCCCACAACAGCATCACCACCAGAGCCTTTGGCAGGTGAAGACTACCTTTTGTCAGGATAGCTTGTACTAGTTGTCCCCCTTCAAAATTGGCGTTGTGGGATCCCTTCCTGCCTAACATTTGATAAGAGGACCAAGGCCACTATAAATAGGACTTAGCCACAACCATAGAGAAGGATCTGGGATCAGACTCATTCCACCCTAACGAGCTCACCAGCTCATCGAGCCCAAGAACACCTCACCTCCTGATGTTGTTCAGCCATTGTATTAGTTCATCCTTAGCCACCCGAGGTAATCCACCCACAAACTGGAGTAGGGTGTTACACTGCAAGGTGGCCCAAACCAGTATAAACCCTCGCACCTCTTGTTCTTTGGGTCCGTCGAGCTAGGTCGTGGAATCGTTGAGTGAGCGAGCGAGGAAGAGAGTCTTCTTCATGGCCACCCCAGAGTTCGAACCTCACAAGGCTTTGTCGCAACCCACAATCCGACATTTGGCGCGGCAGGTAGGGGTGCGCCGGAGCTCCGCCTCTTCGCTTGCTTCGTCTCTCCGCCCGGCTCTCATAGCAGGCGCCGCCCCACCAGCTGGGTCGACGGGCGCGCACGAAGGCGCCATGGGCCTTCGGGCCTTCACCCCCGCCTTACAACAGGTGCAGTGGTCGTGCAAGTTTAAGCTGGATATGCCGCCTCACTACGATGGCACAGCGGACCCAACAGCCTTCCTGCTGGTACACGAGGAGACTGTTCGGGAAGCTGGAGGAGATGATAGGGTCATGGCCAACTGGTTCCCGATGGCCCTGGCCTGCATGCCGCGCGCCTGGCTGCTCAGCCTGCTAGGATCCTCGGTATCCTCCTGGGAAGAGCTGTGCGGTCTCTTCGTCGTGTGCTTCGCGGCACCAGCGCCACTTGCCGTTGCTGCCATCCTCGGTGGCTCGCAAGCACCGCCATCATATCGCCACATCAAGCAGTTCTTCTGTTGAATGAGCGCCGCCTCTATGCAATAGGGACCTCCCCGGGATGGGCGGCGTCCAAGGGCGCCCCCTCTATGCAATAGGGACCTCACCTTCGACTCAAAGGACCATCCGGCGACCATCGTTTGCTCGGGCGTGCTCCCGATGCTCTGTACACCCACCATCTGCAACGTGGCGGTAACCAAGACCCTCATCGACGGCAGGGCTGGCCTCAACGTGCTCTCCGTGGAAGCTTTCGACTTGCTCCAGGTACCGCACGGTTGGCTCCGTCACACCAAGCACTTCTACGGAGCTGGCGGCGGTTCCACCAGCCGCCTAGGGCAGATCCGCCTCCCGTCACCTTCGGCACCCGCGACAACTACCGCACTGAGCTGATCGAATTCGACATCGCTTGCATCAACCTCCCGTACAACGCCATCCTCGTGTACCCAGCCTTGGCTCAGTTCACGGCAACAACTCACCCCGCATACAACCTCATGAAGATGCCGGAGAGCAACGGCGTCCTCACTATGCCTGGAGACACCAAGGAGGCCTTGATGGCCCTCAAGCTCGCCTTCAGGGGCGCGGCGGTGGTGTGCCTTGCGGGCACAGCAACACCCGAGACCCAGCGGGCTGCGTTGGCGACGAAGAAGCAATTGCTCTCCCAAGATCGGGCCAAGACGAAGCAGGTGTCGGTCGATGAGGACGAGGCCTCAGGAGCCACCTTCACCATAGGCGCCAACCTCGACCCGGACCAAGAAGAGGCACTGGTGAAATTCCCGTGCGCGAACAAGGAGGTATTCGCCTGGGAGCCCAAGCAGCTGCTGGGGGTCCCAAGGGGAATGATCGAGCACAACTTGAGGGTGTGCCCTAATGTGCGCCCGCTGAAGCAGAAAGCGCGACGATAGTCCACAGAGAAACAGTCCTTCATTGTCCAGGAAACCCACAAGCTATAGGCGGGGGGTGTTATCCATGAAGTCTGGTACCCGGAGTGGCTTGGAAACCCCGTCGTCATGCCCAAGAAGGGCGGAAAGGAACGCATGTGTGTCAACTTCACCAACCTCAACAAGGCCTGCCCTCAGGACCCGTTCCCTCTTCCGCGCATCGATCAGATCATCGACTCCACCGCCGAGTGCGACCTGTTATGTTTCCTAGATGCCTTCTCAGGTTACCACCAGATTAAGATAGTGGTGGAGGGCATAGAGAAGATGGCATTCTTAACCCCATGCGGGGTGTACTGCTACACCTGCATGCCATTCGGGCTGCGTAACACTGGGCGACCTTCCAGCGGCTGATGCACATCGCTCAAGGCCAACAGCTTGGGAGGAATGTTGAGTCCTACATCGACGACATTGAGGTAAAATCTCGGGAGGCTAGGACCCTCATTCGGGATCTCGAGGAGACTTTTGCTAGCCTGCGAAAGGTAGATCTGCGGCTCAACCCAGAGAAATGCGTGTTTGGCGTCCCCTTTGGCAAGCTGTTGGGTTTCCTCGTATCACACAGGGGGATCGAGGCGAACCCGGAGAAGGTCAAAGCAATAGAAGACATGAGCCCACCGCAGACTCTCAAGGAAATGCAAAAACTCGCGGGCTGTGTAACTTCACTGGGGTGCTTCATCTCCAAGCTGGGGTAGCACACCCTCCCGTTCTTCAAGCTGATGAAGAAGGGCCCGTTCGAGTGGACTCCGGAGGCTGACGTGGCATTTCAAGACCTCAAAAGATACCTAACCATCCCACCGGTGATGGTGGCGCCTCGTCCTCTCGAGCCTCTGGTGCTTTACCCGGCCGCCACACCTCATTCCGCTAGCACAGCATTGGTGTCCATCCGGGAGGAGCGCCAGGCCAAGAGCCTGCCACCCGACGCCGCGCGTCCGGTCAGAATGGTGAAGCACAAAGACGGCGCACCTGAAGCCACAGCAAAGCCAGCAAACGACCGGGCACCAGAAGACGGCGCTCCTGAGGCCACGGTATCCCCTATAGGCGACCGAACTCCTGAGGTCCCCTAGCCTCAGGGGGCGCCCCGGCCTCAGGGAATCACGGACTTCACCAACACTTTCGCCCTCATCGAGCACCCGGTGTACTTCGTCAGCACGGTGTTGAGAGATGTGCGGGCCCGCTACCCCATGCCATAGAAGCTTTTGCTCACGCTCCTTGTGGCCTCGTGCAAGTTAAGCCACTACTTTCAAGTCCACCCCATCAAGGTCATCTCAACTTACCCGCTAGAGAGGGTACTCCAAATCCCCAACGCAGCAGGGAGGATCGCTAAGTGGAACATCGAGCTGCAGGCCTTCCAGCTGGAGTTCAGCACCACCAGGGTCATCAAGGGAGCCGCCCTCGAAGACTTCATGGCAGAATGGACTAACGCTCCAGGGACCAAAGCATGCGAGGTTCGGTCTCTCTCGCCAGGGAGCGAAGCATCAGACAGCTGGGTCATGTACTTTGTTGGCAGCTTCACGCGCCAGGGCATGGGAGTCGGAGTTGTACTCATCTCACCCACCCAGGACAAGCTCTACTATGCCGTGCAACTTTCCTTCTAGCAGGGTGAGAAGGTCTCCAACAACATCATGGAGTACGAAGGTTTGATCGCTGTCCTCAAGGCTGCGGCGGCCTTGGGAGTGAAGCGCCTCACCATCAAGGGCGACTCTTAACTCCTCATCAACTTCTCCAATAAGGTCTACGAGCCAAAGGATGAGCACATGGAGGCATACCTCATGGACGTACGAAAAATGGATAAAAACTTTTTGGGCCAAGAACTGCAGCATGTGCCCCACGGCACAAACAAGGAAGTTGATGATATTGCCAAGAGGGCGTCAAGGCGTCAGCCCCAAGAGCCCAGCGTCTTCGAGGAGCGGCTCTTCAAGCCTTCAGCAGCCCCTCCGGCGGTGGACCCTATGCCGCCTAAGGAAGAGCTCCCCCTGCCACCAACCTCAAGAGCTCACGCCTGCGGCCCAACCTCAAGAGCACACCTGCTCATCGCGCTTGAACCCCAAGTGGGGTGCTGGACTGAAGAATTCAAGGTGTACCTACTATAAGGGGATCTGCCAAAGGAGGAGGATGCGGCGTCCATAGCTCGGCAGGCTATAGCCTACTGCATCTAGGACGGTGAGCTATATCGAAAACGACCGAATGATGTTTCCCTGCGATGCATCTCCAGGGAGCAGGGGCATGAGCTGTTAGCTGACATACACGGTGGAGAATATGGGCATCACTCGTCGTTGTGCACCTTGGTGCGCAAGGCGTTCCACAGCGGATACTATTGGCCCACAGCACTCAACGACGCAGCCGAGCTGGTAATATCCTGCGAGGCCTGCTAGTTCCATGCCAGACAAATCCACCAGCCTGCCCAGGGCCTCCAGACCATCCCACTCTCGTGGCCGTTTGCGGTCTAGGGGCTGGATATCCTGGGTCCGTTCCCTCGAGCACCCGGGGGCTACCGCTGTTGGAGATATGCCCTAGAGGTAATCATGTATGATGATATTTCCTATGTGTTTATGAATAAAGATAGTCCTTGGACATTATCAACGATGTGTATCAGCAAGTACGGGACTTGTCTGTGGGACTATGCATTGTATGATGACTGTCCTAAAAGGTCCCTAGTCGAAAGGGTTGTGTGGACGCACATCCGACTAGACTAGCATATGACACGGTCGATGGCCTGGTCTCACTAGCCATGGAGCATTGGATGCTAACTGGATAATATGGATTTGGGAGGATCTGGTCAGATTCGACGTAGTTGGATCCGAGTTGAGATAAGGTCAGAGTCTGACAGACCCAACTATGATACGCAGGGATATGTCATTTGTAAGTATCTAGTACAACATACGTTCTATGTCCTAAGACCTGATCTGGCACATGTACTCGGGATGGTGACAGACTTGATTTGGGAAAACCAAACGCTACTCCATGACTGGGTAGTAACAAAGGTAGGTTTCGGGCTTCACCAGACCCATGCTGCGAGACATGGTCGAGCAAGATGGGATTTGCCCCTCCAATCAGGAGAGATATACTTTGGGCCCTCATGTGATCCGACCAGGATAAGCATGGCCAAGCGACAAGAATTATGAGATAATCCGGTTTGTGGTCGACATCAATGGAACGAGAAAGAGGTCAGGGTAGCACAAGGATGACAGACTCTCCTTGAGCCCGACAACATATATCATGTGGCAAAGGGAATAGAAGTATGATGTATGAGTTTGCCTAACCAGCTTCATAGTCTGCTTTGTGTTCGGCATGCCTTGCTAGGGGCTGCTACCAACCATGCAGTTTGGAGGTGATCCGAACTGCAACCAAGCCGGCTTGAACCTAGGGGGTCGCACGGTTAAGGGAAGGAACCTACGAGGTCGGATCCGAGGACATTGGTCGAATGTGATTCGAGCTGTTTTCAGATTGTGGCCGAGTAGACTTATGGGCTTTAGGGTCCGTGCGAGGCCCAAGTGTTGAGCCCATGATGGTAGCCTATATAAAGTGGAGGTGTTGCACACTCATGCGATTGATCGCTTCGGCGCTGTCACTAGGGTTTGGATGTGTTGCGAATAGACACCTCCACTCGCTGCTGGTTGTGTGATCGGACCTAGCAGTCTGCCACACAATGTTCCTCCTGCACGTGTGGATACCGTTAGAGGCGATGCACTTGCACCACTCCAGCGAACCTATAGGTGGGAACCGACGACCGGTTGTTCGAGTGAGATCGGACAAGGAGGAGACGATCCATGCAGACGTGCTGCCCCAACTCTTCTTCCGCTGCATGGCACTGCGCGTCTAGTGGTAACGATCCGTGATCCATCTCCCGTAGCATGTTCTTGGTTGTTCTGCGCGTAGGAAAATTTTAATTTGCAGTCGACTCACCCTACCGTAGGCCCCAACGGTGGTATCAGAGCCTCTGCTATAGGATTTGGATTCAGATCGTATGCATATTAGGTATGTGGAGGCGGCAGATGAGATCTGTTGTTGTTTATGGTATCGGCTATGTGCATGGTTGATAAGATCAACTGCACATGGGAATCGCCGAGGCTATTTTTTATGTCAATCGGAATTTATGAGGTCGTGACACAACCTACCCCTACCGGTCAGTATCCGCCATCGGGGTTAACAGTGAAACGTAAATCCGAATCGGACTCGCAGTGACAAATAAGATCGGTCGGATCAAAAAATTCAGCGTGATGGGAGTTCAGATGTGATCTGTGATTTCCAAAAACATACACGATCAGGACTACCATGTGCGTAATGCCTTGCATTTCATACACGATCACTCAAACCGGTAGAATGCGAGTAACTTTATTTTGCAGGTTTAATGTGAATAGTATGGCTCATGTGTATGTGATGCATGTGTGTAATTTATACATGGCCTGCGTGTCATGTTTGTCAGCCGGTAGGAGCCAAAGTGTTCTCATTATAATGTATAAAGACCTACATGTCGACTTGTGACTCCATGTAAAATTCATTACTAGTTGTAGTAGTTGGATTATAGAGATCAGGTTGGTAGCTTGGCGTCCCGGCGTGACAAACAAGATGGAGTTCCTAGATGGTCATTGGAGTCAGAGCCGACCTGGAAGAACTGCCATGAAGGAGCCATACTTTTCACAATATATGTTTTATTTGTGATTGTTATGCTTCCTGTTTTCTATGCATGTTAGAATGATAGAAAGATCCCTCATTAATATCAAGAAATTTTCCATTCCCGATGTTGCACCTTCGCACGTCAAGTACGTCTAGTAGTGGGCTCATAAAATTGGGGTGCTGCTAGGTTTCCTTGAACTAAAGGGTTCTTGTCGGACACGGACATGCACTGCGTCAGGTTAACTTGACAAGGCTATCAAAATGGTTCTGGGCATTGTGGCATAGAAGGTTGGGGGCTGGGGTATGAGATACCTTCCCGACCGACAGGAGTCATATAGAGATACGATTAGCAAGGAGTTGCTTACTGGATAGGCATGTTGTGTAGAAGTGATGCTAAATCTCACTAGTCGCATGTGCTACTCAGATCCTGAATCACTGAGAGTTTGCGGAGGGATGTCAAATTCAGTGGGAGTATTTATATTTAAGGCTTGAATTACTCTACATAAACACATTGCTTAGTGATTGCATATTTTGTGTTGTAGATCAATGGCAAAACCTGCTCAACCCAACTTTGCATTGAAATTAATTCTGGAAAAGGATAAACTGAATGGAACAAACTTTACTACCTGGTATAGAAATCTGAGAAATGTTCTCAAGCATGATAAAAGGAACAAATTCTAGAGGATCCACTTCCAGGGGAACCTGCCAATAATGCTAGTGCCACGGCTAAGAATGTCTACCAGAAAATCATTGATGAATCAACGGGCATCAGATGTCTGATGCTGGCTTGTATGGAGCCCGATTTGCAATAGCATTTCGAAAATGTCGAGTCTTACGATATGATCGAGAGTCTCAAGAGCATGTTTCAGACACAGGCTAGGACCGAAAGGTTCAACGTCTGGCGATCCTTGATGGATTTCAAGCTGAAGGAACGTGATCCACTGAGCCCACATGTGATCAAGATGATCAGATATGTGCAAACTTTGGATCATTTGGGCTTCCCGCTCTTGGATGAGTTAGCTACTGATGCAGTTCTGGGTTCTCTTCCGCCCAGCTATGGGACGTTCATCTCGAACTATCATATGCATGACATGGATAAGAAGCTCACTGAATTGCATGCGATGCTCAAAGTGGTAGAGCAGGATATTAAGAAAGGCACACATCAAGTGTTGATGGTGCAGAAATCGGCTAAGTTCAAGAAGAGTTGGTCCAAGAAAAAGTCTAAGGTAAAGGGCACAGACACGGTAACCTCCACCGCTACATCGAAGTCTGGACTAGAGTCGAAGACCATTTGCTATCATTGCAAGGAGACCGGTCACTTTAAGAAGAACTATAGCAAGTGGCTTGCAGAGCATGGCAAGAAGGCTGGAAATGCTTCTTCCGGAAAATGTACACTTATTGCATATGTTATAGACATTTACCTTGCTGACATACCTAGTAGCTCTTGGGTATTTGATACCGGCTCGGTTATTCATATTTTCAACTCGATGCAGGGGCTAGTAATAACTAGGCGTGTGGCACAAGGGGAGATTGACATCAGGGTCGGCAACAAAGCAAGAGTTGCTGCGTTGGAGGTCAGCATGATGCAGCTCCAGCTTCCTTCTGGATTTATTTTGGAATTGAATAATTGTTATTACATTCCTGCACTTAGTCGGAATATTATTTCTTCCTCTTGTTTGATGATTCAGGGTCATGAGTTGAATTTAAAGGACAATAGTTGTACGTTTTATTTGAATGGTATGTTCCACGGCTATGCACCCATTGTTGATGGGCTATTTATATTGAATCTAGAACAGGAACCTGGTCTATAACGTGAATGTCAAGAGGCATAAGCCTAATGAGATAAATCCGACATACTTTTGGCATTGCCAGCTTGGACACATTAGTCCGAAACACATGAAGAAGCTCCATGATGATGGGCTCCTAACTTCGTCCAACCTTGTATAGTTCGAGACATGCGAATCATGCTTGCTCGGCAAGATGACTAAGTCTCCTTTCGCAAAGACTTGCGAGAGGGCATCCGAGCTATTGGAACTTATACATAGTGATGTGTTTGGTCCAATGAGCACAACTGCCAGAGGTGGCTATCAGTACTTCATGACTTTTACCGATGACTTGAGTAGATATGGATATATCTATTTGATGAGGCACAAGTTAGAAACTTTTGAAAAATTCAAAGAGTTTCAGAATGAGGTTGAGAATCAGCTCGGCAAGACTATGAAACTTCTGCGATCTGATCGTGGAGGTGAGTACATGAGCCAGGAGTTTGATGATCATCTGAAAAGCTAAGGTATAGTACCTCAGCACACACCTTCAGGTATGCCACAGAGAAATGGCATATCGGAATGGAGGAATCGTACCTTGTTGGACATGGTTCGATCTATGATGAGCAAATCGGATTTACCCTTGTCATTCTGGGGATATGCTCTAGAAACTGCAGCTTTCACACTTAATAGGGTACCATCAAAATCTGTAGATAAGACACCACATGAGATGTGAACCGGGAAGACTCCCAGTTTGTCTTTTCTAAAGATTTGGGTTTGTGAAGCATTTGTCAAGCGACTTATGTCAGACAAGCTTACACCTAGCTCAGACAAATGCATATTCGTGGGATATCCGAGGGAAACCTTGGGATATAGCTTCTACAACTAGGAAGAGAACAAAGTGTCTATTGCTCGGAACGGGGTTTTCATTCAGAAAGAGTTTCTCAGTTGGGAGGCCAGTGGGAGGACGGTCCGACTCGAAGAAGTTTGAGTACCACCCAGGGACGCCTCGGCGAGTGATGAGATCCTACCAGAGTCTGTCAGGAAACCCGTAGTGGAAGCGGCACCGGAACCACGAAGGTCAGAAAGATTGCATAGAGTGCGTGATGTATTGTTGCTAGAAAGTGACGAGCCAGACACCTATGCGGAAGCGATGGTGAGCCCGGATTCCCAGGCATGGCTAGAGGCCATGAGATCCGAGTTAAAGTCCATGGATGAAAATCAAGTCTGGGACTTGGTTGATCCGCCGCCTTGCGTAAAGGACATTGGCTGCAAATGGGTATTTAAGAAGAAAACCGATGTGGATGGAAATGTTCAGATCCACAAAGCTCGGCTTGTCGCTAAAGGTTACGGACAAGTTCAAGGAATTGACTACGACGAGTCTTACTCGCCGGTAGCGAAGCTGAAGTCGGTAAGGATCGTACTAGCTATAGCTGCATATTTCGATTACGAGATATGGCAGATGGATGTCAAAATGGCTTTCCTTCATGGAAATTTAACCGAGGACGTGTATATGATACAGCCCGAGGGTTTTGTTGATCCGACTAACACTAGTAAAGTATGCAAGCTCAAGACATCCATTTATGGGTGGTGGCAAGCATCTCGGAGTTGGAACATTCATTTTGATGAGGTCGTCACTGGTCTCGGTTTCATCAAAAGCGATGAGGACACTTGTTTATACAAGCAGTTAAGTGGGAGCTCGACTGTGTTTTCGATCTTGTATGTGGATGACATACTACTGATCGGAAATGATGTTTCGATGCTGAACTCGGTCAAGGAATCATTGAATGGCAAGTTCTCAATGAAGGACCTTGGTGACGCAGTTTACATTTTAGGCATCAAGATCTATAGAGATCGATCGAGGAGGCTGCTCAGCTTGAGCCAAAGCATGTACATAGATAAAGTGTTCAAGCGGTTCAACATGAGTGAGGCCAAGAAAGGGTTCTTGCCTATCTCACATGGTATAAGTCTAAGCGAGACTCAGAGTCCTTCGACATATCATGAGCGAAGCAGGATGAGTCGGATTCCATACGCCTCGACAATTGGGTCCATCATGTATTCCATGATATGTACACGACCTGATGTTCCTTTTGCAATAAGCCTAACAAGTAGATACCAGGCCAACCCAGGTGAGAGTCACTGGGCAGTGCTAAAGACTATTTTGAAGTACCTGAAAAGGACTAAATAGATGTTCCTAGTTTATGGAGGTGAGGAAAAGCTCGTCGTAAGGGGTTACGCCGATGCTAGTTTCCAAACCGACAGAGATGATTTTCGATCACAGTCCGGATTCGTGTATGTCATGAACGGAGGAGCAGTGAGCTGGATGAGTTCCAAGCAAGATACGGTGGTCGATTTTACCACAGAAGCCAAATACATTGCGTCTTGTGAAGCTGCAAAGGAATGTGTTTGGATCCGGAACTTTCAAGATGATCTTGGTATTTTCCAAGCCTCGGTAAAACTGTTGGACCTTTATTATGATAATTTTGGTGCCATCGCACAAGACAAGGAGCCGAGGGATCACCACAAGACCAGACACATAGATAAGAAATATCATCAGATATGAAAGATCATAAAGAATGGTGATGTTGAGTTATGCAAAATTCACACGTATGCAAATGTTGCAGATCTGTTGACTAAGCCGCTTCCACAATCTAAGCATGAGGGGCACGTTAGAGCTATGGGCATTCGATGTCTATTTCATTGACTCTAGTGAGAGTGGGAGACTGTTGGAGATATGCCCTAGAGGCAATCATGTATGATGATATTTCCTATATGTTTATTAATAAATATAGTCCTTGGACATTATCAATGATGTGTAGCAGCAAGTACCTGACTTGTTTGTGGGACTATGCATTGTATGATGACTGTCCTAAAAGGTCCCTAGTCAAAAGGGCTGTGTGGACGCGCAGCCGACTAGACTAGCATATGACACGGTCAATGGCTTGGTCTCACTAGCCATGGATCATTGGATGCTAACCGGATAATATGGACGTGGGAGGATCTGGTCGGATTCGACGTAGTCGGATCCGAGCTGAGATAAGGTCTGAGTCGGACAGACCCAACTATGAGACGCAGCGATATGTCATTTGTAAGTCTCTAGTACAACATATGTTCAATGTCTTAAGACCTGATCTGGCGCATCTACTCGAGATGGTGACAAACTTGCTTTGGGCCAACCAAACGCTACTCCATGACTGGGTATTTACAAAGGTAGGTTTCGGGCTTGTCCAGACCCATGCTGCGAGACATGGTCGAGCAAGATGGGATTTGCCCCTCCGATCAGGAGAGATATACTCTGGGCCCCTCGTGTGGTCCGACCAAGATAAGCATGGCCATGCGGCAAGGACTATGAGATAATCCGGTTTGTGGTCGACATCACTGGAACGAGAAAGAGGTCGGGGTTGCACAGGGATGACAAACTCGCCTTGAGCCCGACAACATATATCCTATGGCAAAGGGAACAGAAGTATGATGTACGGGTTTGCCTAACCAGCTTCATAGTTTGCTTGGTGTTCGGCATGCCTTGCTACGAGCCGCTACCAATCATGCAGTTTGGAGGTGATCCGAATTGCGACCAAGCCGGCTTGAACCTAAGGGGTCGCGCGCTTAAGGGAAGGAACCTACAAGGTCAGATCCGAGGACACTGGTCGAATGTGATCCGAGTTGTATTCGGATTGTGGCCGAGTAGACTTATGGGCTTTAGGGTCCGTGCAAGGCCCAACTGTTGAGCCCACGATGGACGCTTATATAAAGTGGAGGTTCCGCACACTCATGCGATTGATCGCTTCGACGATGTCACTAGGGTTTGCATGTGTTGTGAATAGACAACTCCACTTGTCGCCGGTTGTGTGATCGAACTAGCAGTCTGCCGCACGACATTCCTCCTACACGCGCGGATACCCTTAGAGGCGGTGCACTTGCGTCGCTCCAGCGAACCTGTACATGGGAACCGACGACTGGCTGTTCGAGGGAGATCGGACAACAAGGAGATGATCCATGCAGACGCGCTGCCCCAACTCTTCTTCCGCTGCACGACACTGCGCGTCTAGTGGTAACGATCCGTGATCCATCTCCTGTAGCATGTTCTTGGTTGTTCTACGCATACGAAAATTTTAATTTGCTATCGACGCACCCTACCGTAGACCCTAACAACCGCTAACTCTACGTAGCCATCGACAAGTTCACCAAGTGGGCGGAGGTGGAAGCCGTCCGCACCATCCCAGCCGGCTCCACAGTTAAGTTCATCAAGGGCCTCGTGAGCCGGTTTGGAGTCCCGAATCGCATCATCACCGACAACAGCTCACAGTTCACTAGAAATGTCTTCAAAACAAACTGTGCCAACCTTGGAACGCAGATATGCTACGCCTTAGTGGCACGCCCCAGGAGCAACGGCCAAGCTGAGCGGGCCAACGCGGAGGTCTTGAGAGGCCTCAAGACAAGGACCATCAAGAAGAAGCTCGAGGCATGTGGCAGGGGCTAGCAAGACGAGCTCCAGTCTGTGATGTGGTCCATCCGCACCACCACCACCAGGCCAAAAGGCGAGACCCCGTTCTTCCTCGTCTATGGAGCCGAAGCGGTTCTCCCTCACGAGGTCAAGCATCACTTCGTGCGGTTCTTGGCGTTTGATGAGGCACGTCAGGACGCCATGCGGGGGATGGACCTCGTGCTGGGGGAGGAACGCTGCCGCCAAGCCTCACTCCGAACGGCAAGGTACCAACAGGCGTTGCGACGGTACCACTGTCGCAACGTCTGCTCCAGGACGCTCAAGGTGGGCGATCTCGTCCTGAGGCGGGTGCTCTCCAGGGAAGGACTGCATAAGCTCTCACCCGAGTGGGAGGGCCCATTTGGGATTGCCCGCATCTCCAGGCCGGGCGTTGTGCACCTGGAGACGCAGGACAGGATCCCCATCCAGAATGCCTGGAACATCCAGCACCTCCGGAAGTTCTACCCGTGAAGCAAGGCCCAATGCATGTGAAGGTCTTCGCTCGTGACACTCTCACGTAATAATGAGTGGGACTGTACATGCCCCGGAGTCTCAGAGTGCCACCCTCGGGCCTCGGGAGCTCCCTCCCACGTCCTAGTGGTAGTAGTTAGCTCCGCGCTGGTGAGAAGACTAGACTAGGTGCCGGACGCGGCTGTTCATTTGCTTTCTATAGTTGGTTGCAACTTTTTTATGAAATTTGGAGTTCTGGAATTTCTCGATTGCTTGGTTGATCCCCCTTTTCCTCTACTTCTTCTCTCAACTCTTTTTTTGCATCAGGGAGGACGGTAGTTGACCGACGTCTCCCTCATGTGCCCCGTGCGGGGGCTGGACAGGTGTGTGCATGCGCTGGGCTAGCCAAAACCATGAACACACCTCGCCAATGCCCTGTCGCCCAAGAGCTTTGGTACACTTGATCTCTGCAAGGCACCCTTGATTCAGCTCATAACTGGCACACCCTCCTAAGTCCATGCCGCACGTGTACCGCGATGTGGTGCGCTAAGCCATGATTAGCCCATACCTGAGGGCTAGTGTAAGGAGGAGTAAGGCACCCGACAGATGTCCTAACAAACTCTGCAGCTTTGCGACGCCTCCCGAGGTCAGCGGCTCCCGAGTCGGCAACAAGGAGGCGGCCTCACTAGATGCCAGGAGGCGTGCCCTCCTGAGACAGGAAACTACCCTGGGCGTATAAAGCTAAGTAATCCTTCGGCTTCTAGGTGGAGCATGAATGTCACAACACAACACAGAAACAATAAACATGGCATAGAGGCATTAAACCGCGGTTCATTACACGCCCTCACAGGGCCCCATGCTTGTTTTTGGAATGTTGGAAAAAAGGAAAGGATGAGCAAAAGTGGCCCGCATGACCACGACAGCTGACGAGGCGCGGCTCCGAGGGCCTCCCAGACTCAGCTCAATCAGAGTCCCTCTCGCGCTTCGGCGCCGCGCGGTGGCGGGACGACCCGCCGCCGTCCTCGAAGTGGGCCCGGTGGCGAGGCGGCTGGTCATCGCCGCTGCTTCTGGTGCTCTCGCTGGTGGAGAAGCTGCCGCCGCTGGGAGAACCATGGCCTTCGCCATGGGCAAGCTCTCCCTCAGCCTCGTCATGGCTGTCGCCTAGTCGGAGCTCACCATCACCGTCGCTGTCTTCGGGGAAGCACCCTGCACGACGACCATATTTCCCAAACACCCGCACGAAGAGGGTTACGGCGCCATCATACTTGAAGTGGAGGGTACACCGCCTGCTTAGGCCGTGCGCACGGGCAAACGTCTGCCAGCCGCGGACCAGGATTACGTTGCCCATGGTGGAGACCTCCACCATGACTCATGAGGGCTTGCTGCAGCAACCGTCGGCCTGAAGCCAGAGACCGTCAATACCCCAGGCTAGTAGCTCGCCGACAAAGGAGCGCAGAAGCTGGAGCCAGGTGCCAGCTGGACTCTCCGACCACACGACGAACTCCAGGAGCACCTCCGCCGAATGGAAGCGTGACCGAGGAGGCCGGGAGACCACGGCATGCCTCCCCTCGGTGCAGGGGCTGCTCCGCCTAGAGCGGCCCTCGCCGTGGGAGGAGACGCCGCTGCGACCGCCGAGGACGACGCCAGTCCCCCAAGGAGTGCGACCGAGCCCCCGAGGAGCCATAGCAGGGGTCACGGCGTGCTTAAGGCGATGGCCCCGCCCCTCTTGGGCGATGGTGAGTCGGGCCCCTCCTGGCGAGCCTTCCCCTTCTCCGCGGCCGAAAACCTCTTCGTTGGCGCCATGGGACTACAGCAAGACGGCGTGGAAGAGGAAGAAGAAGCAAGTGGTGTGGAGAAGGAGATGAGCAACGAGGGCTCCTCCCCTCTCTTCATTTACAGCCAGAAGGAGGCCAACCTCCGGCCTCCACGATTGCGGGTAATGTTGGCTTTCTTCTACATGCAGCAGGGTCTCGTCAAGTCAAACGGTTGTCGACGCAGCATGGGAAAGCGAAGATGCCCACGTCTCGTTGACTGCCACACGTCAATCAAGGCCGCAGGCGGTTGGGGCCTGCGGCACTCTGCACTTGCCCTTTGGCTTCGCCTCGAAGCCAAGTCCGAGCGCGCCTTGGGACCGGGGGCTACTATCGGCGTCCTAGGAACGGGGGTGCCCAGACTTGCCTGCCTGCGGCCTAGAGCGTGGCTCCACCAGCGGCCTGGTATGGCCCATCTTCAACAGAAAAAACTCAAGACTCTCGCGTGGGGCAAGCCTCGCGAGGCGGATGACGCCAAGACCTCCCTGAGGGCAGCCTCACTAGGCTGGCTGCTGAGCAGCGGAGATATCTATGCAGGGAGCACCTCGCGATGTTCATGTGACGTGAGCCATGATGACCAAGGCCAGGGGAGCGCCAGCGGGTGCAGTGTACCAGTTTCCACTTTGGTGCTAAGGAGGCAAGCGCAGGCGCGGGGTCCCGGGGAATCAGGCAATGGTTTCCATATCAGTGCAACAAGACCAAGACTAGCAAGATGGCAGGACGAAGGTCATCACGGAGCCCACAACAGCATCACCACCAAAGCCTTTGGCAGGCGAAGACCACCTTATGTCAGGATAGCTTGTACTAGTTGTCCCCCTTCAAACTTTTCCATTGTGGGATCCCTTCCCGCCTAACATTTGGGAAGAGGACCAAGGCCATCATAAATAGGACTTAGCCACCACCATAGAGAAGGATCTAGGATCGGATTCATTCCACCCTAACGAGCTCACCAGTCCATCGAGCCCAAGAACACCTCACCTCCAGAGGCTATTCATCCATTGTATTAGTTCATCCTCAGCCCCCTGAGGCAATCCACCCACAAACTAGAGTAGGGTGTTACACCGCAAGGTGGCCCGAACCAGTATAAACCCTCGCGTCTCTTGTTCTTTGGGTCCATCGAGCTAGACCGTGGAATCATTGAGTGAGCGAGCAAGAAAGAGAGTGTTCTTTGTGCGCACCCAAGAGTTCGAACCTCACAAGGGTTTGCCGGAACCCGCAATCCGATAGACTATGATAGATTCCCTATACTTGTGGGTCATCATGGCAGATGTCCATCGCAAATTAATGGTGCATCCCCAACCCCATGGAGGTTCATCTAGTACGAAGTAGTATACTATGCCCCCCCCACACACTTTGAGTCGGTGGGAGGGGGCATCTCACCAAGGGGTATTGTAAGACTGACCAAGAAAAATCACCACCTTGGTCATATAACCTCTCTTGTTTGTTGGGTCAAAGTCATGCATTGACGTTCCACACGCGACCTCACAAAATAGGCTAGCTTGTCGCCAATAACCACGCGAGGGAGGGCCTGAAGACAACCACTGCGTGCATGTGTGGCCCAAACATATGTATGAAGACAACCACTGCGTACATATGTGGTGTTTGAATATACCCAATAAACAACTTTGATTCATGTGTATGCGAGCCCTGAAACTTAGGTCTCGAATCTCACCATGATCGACGTACGACTATATGGTAACGCGAACCAAGAGAAGAACAATCCACCCTGGTAACCTCTCTCGTGTTGCTGGTCGAAGTGATGGAGACGTCCACGTGGGCCCACGAATATATAGGTCGTCGATGATAACCAAGCGAGGGAGAGTGTCCAAAGACAACCACCGCATGTATGTGCCCCAAACATATGTATGGACATGCGCGATGCATGCATATATGTTGGGATACCAAAAGCACAACATTTTGATGTGGTGCATGCATGCATCAAAAAACACATATTCCCCACACATATCTGGTTCATGATGCGT
>NC_041382.1:275463393-275504693 GCF_002162155.2 Triticum dicoccoides | reverse complement strand
CTTCGACCCGGTGGGAGGGATTCGTGAGTACACATGCGTGCGAAGTATAGTTGCATGTACCAAACTGTATAATATGAAGCAATATTTAATCCCCTCCTAATTATAAGTGAAATTAACCTCTATCACTGTCGATCCAAGTGATTGACCAAGCGGTCACACAAAGATGGATGAAGCATCTCGCCGATAACCCCGTGAGTGAGTGCTAGAGGACAACTACCATCGCTTGCTTGTGGGCCAAACACATATGTATGAAGATGTGTGGTTGTGATGTTTGAATACCTAATACTTACCTACGTGTCATGAATCTCGATTCATCTATGGGTGACTTAAAGGTTTCCGAGGCAGGTGCCACATCAAAGTTATGAAGCAAACCTATGAAGCTTCGCTCGGGTGGCTGCAATCATGAGCGCACACTCACGTTGGGATCCGCTTTGTTCCCTTACCTTTTTTGTATTTTCGTTTTATAAGTAGATTGTTGCTTATTTCCTCTTATAGAGTAATGTGGACCATGCAGGTTGCACTAGCACAGGAGAGCGTAGCACTAGCTGGTGCGACGCAGGCCGGCAGACTGGGGGCCCACACCGCACGCGACTCGGAACGGTTCCAGGATCCAAAGGTTTAAACCTTTTCATAGTTTTTTTTCTTGGGAGTTTTAGTGTTGTGGGTGGCATCTCGTTTAATCCGTGCGTGCATTGTTGCGCGCCAGCATGTTCAAGCAAATTCAAGTGTTTGGCCGCCTGGGATTAATTTATCTGTAGGCCGAGGTCTAGGCCGAATCATCACAATAGACGATGTGAAGAAGAATGGAAAGAAATAAAAAAGAAAGCGGTGCAAACTTGCTCCTCGACCATGCCCGCGTTCTTTGTACACAGAGCTACGTACACGTAAGTGTAAGACAGCGAACCACAAGAATGATTGAACTCACATGTATTGATCAATCAAGTGTGTACACATATACATGCCAATGTACACGCAGGTGCGGTCACCACTCCAACTAATGCCGCAACAAGCTCCACTACACTAATACATGCAATGAGACTAGGTGGGGTAGTTAGAGCTACGTGAGAGATAATCACGTAGGTGCAGCCGGCTGAATAGGAATGCTCCAATAGTAAGCTCAGGTGTCAACACATAGCGCCGCTCCTCACTAGTAATGCTCCCCATGTTGTGCATGGCGTTTTGTCGACTAGAAAACACGTCGAGTAATACTCTACGAACACGATCCTGATGAATACCCTCTGGTCGTACCTCCATGTTTCATTTAACGTGCATACGGCCGAACAGGTGAGCCCATGTAGAATTCACGTGATGCTTCAAGTCAAAAGTTGCCAAACGCGCTACTCGAGCCCATGCCCCTTGGGCCTCCTGCTGCAGGCGCCTCCCTGCTCGCAATAGACCAGATTTTCGAGCTCCTCACCATGCCGTTTCTTGACATGAAGCGCGGAGAGTCAAAGCACCACACCCTTCTCTTTCGCCACACACGCGCATGCGCCCTTGCGAAGCAGACATGACCGACATCACACCACAGACCACAAATGATGGCAAGGAATCCATGAATCAGCAAGGCATGACTAAAGTGGCAAAATTGATAAATTTGACCTTATTGTGAAAGTATTTCACAAACTAAACTATTTTTAAAACTATTTTACACCACTGGACTATTTGTGCAGCGGCCGACAGCAAGGCGCTACACTTTACTGTGCAACTCCTAAGCTAGGCGCTGCATACTGTAGTGCAGCGCCTAGCATTTAGGAATTGCACAGGTGTGCCGCCTGAGGGTTAGGCATTGCACAATAGAATACAGCTCCTTGCTGATATGCGCTGGACATTAGAGGTCAGTTGGGTCAAATATTTTTCAAAGACAGTTTAGTTTGTGAAATAGTTTCGCCCTGAGGTCAAATTTATGCCTTTTGCCGACTAAAGTCCTTCGCCTAGGCGAGCTTCTAGAGCAGGTGCCTCTCCGTCGATTGACTCCCCCTTATCTTCACCCGAACGTATCCTCGATCCGAAATTTCCGGATCCCTCCCTCGTCGCGCCCGCATGGCGACGGTCTCCCCTCCTCCTTCCTCGTCACCGCCACGGGGCACGGCCAGGCAAAGCTCGTCCGGCCCAGCGGCGGCGGGGCCTTGGCATCCTTGCGAGTGTGTGGGGGCTGCACGGGCAGGCCTCTCCATGGTCATGCGCGGCGTTGGTGTTGGGCGTTGCGGCGTGGCGGCGCTCGGGTCTGACGGATCAGCCTTGCGGCGGCGGCGGCGCCCAGGGGGATTGCGGCGTGACAGACAGCACGGCGGTGGAGCGTGCCTTGGCGCGATGGCCAGCTCTGGTCGATTGGCGATGCAGGCAACGGTAGCAAGGTTTGGGGGCTGATGCTCTTCCTCCCAGCGGTGGTGGCTATCGGCAACGGTGGATCTCTGGCCATGGGCGGGCCATCGGGTGTGACAGCGAGTTGGAGCAGTGGGGAGGACGCATCCCTCATGGCCCTAGTGATCTTCGCGCAAAGTCACCATTCTACTGGCGATTGGTCCTCTTTGATTTCACCATCGGCGAGTTCCGGACTTCTCCTTTGAAGGACAACAAGGACTGGTGTATATGACGCTCTTTGGGCACCTTGATTGGATTGGGCCGGTTGAGTACACCCGCAACATCAGCATAACTAGCTTCACCGGGGTATCGTGAAGCTCTGTTTTTGTTGACACCTTGGGACATGTCTACACCAAGATTTTCAAGGGATCAATACATGCGGAGAATGCCATGACGTGATTGGAGGAACTACAAGTCACGAAGGCGGGGCCTTGAATGCGATGAAGACTTTGCTTCACAGGCAGTTGTCCAGACTTGGCTGTGGGATATGTACCCATCCAAACCAGGCACCAGTTCATGTGAGCCTGGTGGTACGAGACTTCTAGTAGCGGACTCCACAAGTGGCGGCGATAGCATCGGAGGACTTCTTTGTTGGTGGTGCTCCTTTGAGTACCAAGTCATCATTTCCAGGGTGAAAACCCAAGGTGTGGCCTTTATTGGTTGTGCCTGGCAGTGACCTTATTGAAGGCATTGTTTTGGGGAACATGGTCTTTCTCGAGGGAGAAAACCTACAATCTTTGATCGGGCAACGACAACGCTAGCGAATTGTTTCCTTCTTGGGTGTGTCGCTTTGTCGCTTTTGGAGAACCTTCCTTCTAGTCTGGGTGTTGTCTTTGGTGGTGGTTAGAGTGTTGCTACTGCGGATGATCCATCACCATGGCAGGGTCTTTTTTCCTTTTGTTTCCTATTTTTATTTTCTTTTTGGCTCTGTGCATCCTGGATGTTTTTAGACATCTTGTAGGTGCAGAGACTAGGTGTAATTGATATCTACTTGATATTAATATATTCTCCTTTTCAAAAAAGGTGCCTCTCCGTCTTGATGGCTTGAAGAGCCTTCCCCGGTCTAGTGCCATGTCGAGGGAGTATAGCTATGCCTTGCTGCAAGGGAGGAGTTCCGTCAGCAGTTCATGGCAAACCATGAACCTCAGGTGTCAACACAGCTGGTGAACTCTTGACACGAACAACTCCAATGAGTATACATTGGTGAGACTAGACCTGGTGATTCTTTTCTATTGGAGCGAGGTGTATTTCTGCATCTTAGCCCGTTCTTTGGGAATGGCTGAGTAGCTGGGGAAGAACAGTGGCATCGTTAGGACTCGTTAAGAAAACGAACATGGGGGGAGAGAGAGACGGATGCCCGACCTCTCCTGCGAGCCATTCCCGGGAACTCGTGGCTGCTGCTGTGAGGTGACAGAGAGCTACTGGAACTTTGTGTAGGAACATATGACATGGTGTTGGCAGCCAGGAGGTGCTGCATAGGATGCGATAAACTCAAAGCATCGGACAAGTACTTTGATTTAGTGGTAAGGGATTGCATAGTCTTCTTACTAGTTTTTCTTCCCACACATTTTTAAACACTCATACAGACGAATACAGCTTATATATACCAACATAAAAATTGTGCTCTACGCTACTGCAGAGGTACAAGCATGCTGAGTTCCATGTATGTGCAAATACTATCATGTGATTCAGCTTGGTTACATTTGAACGGTCATCTAAGGTAATCTCCATTGCAAGGCACTTATCTGAAATAAAATAAAGATTGGAAAATAAATAACTATCCAACCGTGGTCTCCTCAACTCTAGGCGCTAATCATGGTCAGTAGTATGGAATTAAAACATGGTCCATCGATGCCTTCCATGAATCATGCGGAAGGAAAAAAAGAAGGCAAGCGCCTGCTACACTAATTGGCATCGACAAGACCAGACGCTAAGATTTAGCCTGGAATTAATCAATGAACTGCCAATCTGGTAGGAAACAAATCCTAGCACCCTCCCCTAATGCCCCAACTTAATTTGTTTAAAAACGTGCTGAGTTACATGAATATGCAAACAGCGAGTGGGGTTGCAACAAGAGATCATGGGAGGAAGATCGTGGCACGAAAAATAGCAGCGGCTGAGATCGTGGGGAGTTACCAGAGGATTCATGTTTGGCTCCGTCATTCGGTCTTGCTGGATTCCTGGGTTTCTCCATCCTTTTGTCTTGCTGGTTTGGGCGGCGCAGAAGGACGAACTATGATCTACGAGGTTTCAACGGATCCCTATTTATAGGGATAGTAACAACCCGGCCATATATCTATGTATAGATTTCTTTGGTTGGAGGAAATCAAGGGAGGGGACCCACGTAGTTGAATATTAGGGGGGGTGGAGAGTTTATGTCAGGACCCCGACTCAATGCCACATCGATCTAGCATGTAACACCTCATATCACCTTGCGGCCTCACGTACGGTATCCCCACGGGTGTCGCCTTACCTTAGCCCGGGACCGTTTGCACCTTTTGGCACACATATATGACAGTGTCGCTAGCATCCATATGATAAGGAGCCCGGGCTGACATGGCTAGTCGTAAACCCAAAGTGGCACAGACTTACAGGGACAGGCATCCATGACCCAGCATCGAACGTGTCGGTCATCAGCGAGTGAATCCAGGCTGTAGCACTGGGCTAGCAGGACTCCGGTGAACCGGGCTGTAGCGGGCTAACAGGACTCTGGTATTCATCGCGTGACATTTCCCCGAAGGGACAGACACAGGAACGAAGAAGGACACATGCCGGCCAGCCTAAGTGTTCCGGAGCAGTAGCAAGCTACCATGGCTCGGTGGAAACACTAGGAGACATTTCCCGGTAAGAGAGGCTACTAAGGATAAACAACTAGATAGCCAGATCCCACACATACCAAGCATTTCAATAACATACACACAATATGCTCGATATGTGCAAACACAACATGGCATCACAACATGACTCTACGACTCAAGTAGTTTATTCATTAGGCTCCGAGGAGCGAGATATTACAATCATGGGTCTCATGACCCAACAATCAGAGCATACAAGTCAAAGCACAAGCGGAAGCTATCATGTCTGAGTACAGACATCTATAAATGAAAAAGGCTGAGAAGCCTGACTATCTATCAGATCCTGCCGAGGGCACAAGATCGTAGCTGAGGTATCAAGCTAAACGTCGAAGTCCAAGCGGCACTACTAGTGAGACTGAAGTCTCTCTGCAAAAACATAAAATAGGCAAACGTGAGTACAAATGTACCCAGCAAGACTTACATCAGATCTATCTACACATGCATCATTATCAACAAAGGGATGGTGGGGTTTAACTGCAGCAAGCCAGCTTTGACTCGGTGGCTATCCTAAACTACGACTGCAAGCGACTCTTTTGAGGTGGCGCACACGAGTCCACATATTCACCATATCAATACACCACTATGGATCCGCTCCCGTCTCCCTACGAGAACGCCATCCATAGCACTCACGCTTATCTTGCGCATTTTAAAGTATCCACTTTCACTTGTCTATGAACTGATATAAGCAATCCAGAAGTCCTTTTCCGCGGACACGGCTATTCGAATAGATGATGTTAACCCTGCAGGGGTGTACTTCTACACACACGCTCTCACCACTTACCGCCGTTTACACGACATGTACTCGGCAACCTTCAAGCGGAAGCCCAACGTGGGTGTCGGCCACGACCTACCTAATCACCTAAGTCTCTAGTCCAGGTTTATCGCCTATTCGGGTTCCATCCATGAGGAGATCCGGCCGGAGTTTCGCTCACAGCCCCAAACGATGTGAACAGGGTTCCCGAGACACCAAACGGGCGCCCGGTACACCGTGCCACGTGCCTACCGCATCACAGCCCACCCCTACGGTCAGCGCTGCGCACGGCCTCCAGCATACTACAAACACCAGAAACTACTTGCAACTCCTGGACAGAGGACAAGGGTGATCAAGAAGCCGAGAGGGTCCATTGGTTTCGGGCCCAATGCGTGGTAGTAGCTGAGTCATGGATCACAAACACAGAACTCAGTTCCTGAGGACGGCTGCAATGAGACAACCCACCATGTACTCCTACATGGCCTCTCACCGCTACCTTTACCAAATCGTATTCACACACTTAGCTCACACACAGTAGGACATGTTCACACGCCTCTGATTCATCCCCGATGAATCAGACCTGACTCAACTCTAAGCAGTAGCAGGCATGACAAACAAACATGAATGAGTAGGCACAACAGGGCTCAAACAACTCCTACTCATGCTAGTGGGTTTCATCTATTTACTGTGGCAATGACAGGTCATGCAAAGGATAAAGGGGTTCAGCTACCGCATCAAGTAACAGATGAATCGGTGTTGTCCTAATGCAGTAAAAGAGAGCAGGAGCGAGAGAGTAGGATTGTATCGGAATGAACAAGGGGGTTTTGCTTGCCTGGCACTTCTGAAGATAACATTGAGTCTTCATCAGTGTCAACGATCACATCATCGGTATCACGTCTATCGAGAGGGGACAAATACCGGCAACAAAGAAGAAATACAATCAATGCAATGCACAATATGATGCATGCTCATGACATGGCAATATGAATGTGTTTTGAGCTAGTGCAACTAGCAACAGATTAAATGAAGTTGGTTTGAATACAAGATTCAAATTCAAACTCCATATGTGATTATTTAAATGCCCTTCACTTCATTTGCCCTAAACAGTAGTGATAAGTTGTTCTAACATGCATGAAAATGGTACAGATGGATTCCTTGAATTTTTCTGATAATTTTTCATATATAAATTATTTAATTTGGAGTTACGGTTAATTTTCTATGATTTATTGAAGTTTTAGGCATTTTCTGTAATTTCCTGAATAATAATAAATCCAGAAATGAATTTACTGCGTCAGCATGACTTCACAGTGACGTCAGCAAGTCAACGGCGTTGTCCAGGTCAAATCTGACCTAGGGGACCCACATGTCAGCTGCACAGTGATTTAACAGAGTTTAATTGACTTAACTAAATGGTTAGCCGGGTTAATTAAAGGGTAGGGCCCACCTGTCAGTGTCTATTAAACTAACTAGTATTTAGTTAACACTAATCCTAGCCTAATTAACAGGCCGGCCCCACATGTCATGGACACAGGGGGGGGGGTCCCGCCGTGGTCAAAGTGGGTCAACCCACCGGCGGCTTGACGCCGGCGAGGCCAGCCGCGGTGGCGAGCCTCGGGTTTGCGTCTCCGGCGACCAAACGGCCGGCCGAGTGCACGCGCGGGGAGCTGGGGCTCGCCCGCATCCAGGGAGGCTTGCGGCAGCAGCGGGGACGGCCGGAGCTTGCCGGAAACGAGCTCGAGGCGGCGCCGGCGTTCGGTTGTTTCTGGCTACGGGGCTGCTGCGGCCGTGGTATCGCGTTCGTGGCACCTACAGCAGCTACGCGAGGCAGCGAGCAAGTTGGACACGACGCCCGGACCAAATGGTCGCCGGAGTCGTGTCGGCGGTGAGTGCAGGCGGCGACGCAGTCGGGCGAAAGGGGCGAGGCGGCTACGGCGTGCCAGAGAGGGAACGGAGAGGGGGAAAAGGTTCGGTGGCTCACGGCGGTTGCAGCGGACGTCGAAGCAGGCTCGGGGAAGGCCGGACGGCGACGAGTCGATGATGGGGATCCGCGGCGGCCGGCGATGAAGAAGAGGCCGATGACGGTGTTTTGAGGCATCCGGCGTCGAGTGAGTCGACGGGGAGGACGAGGAGGTCGAAATGGAGGCCATGAACACGTCGGCGAGGCGAGTGGTGGTCGGTGGCCGTGGCTATGGCGAGCGGCGGCGACGGCGACTCTCGGGCGGCTCGGGGAAGAGAGTCAGGGGAGGGAGAGAGGGTGCAGCGAGTGAGAAAGAGGAGCGAGGGGACACGGGGCGTCGTCGTGGCGTCGCTAGGAGGCCGGGGGGGAAGCAGGAGGTGGCGTGCGGGGCCGTGCGCGCGTCGGCGCGTGCCCGCGTCCTTCTGGCGAGGGAAGAAGACGACAGGGGGGGTAGCGGTGGCGGGCTGGGCCGCCAGCTGGAGTTGGGCCGGGTGGCTGAGGTGAGCGCCAGGTACGGGTCTTTCTCTCTCTGGTTTTTATTTCTATTTTACTTCTGTTTTCTATTTTTCTGTAACTGGGAGGCTTTATTAAAAATACTTAGGCATCTCTAAAATTCCAGAAAATAATCAGGGGCTCTGTTTAGAATATTTCCAACAGCCCACACTTATTTTTAGAATTATTTGGGCATTTAAGATATTTACTAGCATTTAAATGCCCAAAAGCAAAATACATATGATTTTATTCAGTGACCAAATATGTCCTGCAAAAATATAAACCATTTGTGGTAGATGCTTCCACCTCAAACCAGAAATGTTGAACATTTTTAGAGGACATTTTGAGTTCAATGAAAAGGGTTTTATTTTGTCCCTAGTTGAATTCATTTGGTGCTAGGGCTTAGTCAATCCCCATCTCAGGTTTAAATGAAATTTAAACATGGTGCAACACTCTAATGCATGCACTAGGCATTGTCAGAACTAGGGGTGTGACAGTTTAGCAAAGGTAAGTTATGGTTTAAAAAAAACTAAGGTAAGTTGCGTAACAACACGTAGGTCTCCTGAGAATCACGATCATCAAAAAGATATCGTTCTCGTTTCTTTGAAAATCGGCCAAAAGAACTGGACCGCTTTTATTATTGCTTATAAGTAGTTCACTGGACCTCTTCTAGGATGAAAACTGGTTCTAAAGTCAACTAAGATTGAGTCTTCACACGTGAAGTATTTTACTCTCTTGTGAAGCTATTTTATTGCCCATCCGATCTTGCATGCTCATGCTGATACCTTTTTTCCTCGTAGATGTGAGACCAAATTTTGTTAATAATACTGAATCATGTCTGGTGCTGCTCAAGATGGCACGACACCATGGTTTTCACTTCGGTGAGATTTCCATTGAATAACTGAACTTCATTCATTTCAGCACTCACTGCAATATTTGCCTTTCAGCCAAAATATTTCAGCCTCACTGAATTTCGGCCAAAATATTTGAGCACTCGCTGAAATTTTTCTATAACTTCTAACTAGCGATGTTAAAAAAATCCGAACCTTCTAACTAGCGATGCCAAAATATTTCAGCACTCGCTGAAATTTTTCTGGAACTTCTAACTAGCGATGTTAAAAGAATTCTGAAACTTCTAACTAGCGATGTTTAAAAAATTCTGAAACTTCTAACTAGCGATGTAATTGTTCTGAATCTTGTCCAGACTCGGACGACACTTAAATATAAATTTAAGAATTCAGTTAACCTTCCTAAGCTTCAAAACTTCTGGTTGTAAAAAGAAAATATATGTTTCAGCGTCTCCCATGTAGACCAAATTTATTTCAAGAATAGTATTTGGAACCAGTACTGTGAAATATAACAACTTGATTAATCCGCACTGGAATATGAACATGGCTAGGAAACCTTCTTCGGGACTAAAACCAAACCACACCCTACTCAACCGCTTCATAACCAAGTGTACACTCCAGATCTAAGAATCAACCACTGCTGGACTAACTGCTTGCATCTTCATGATCTTCAATCGCAGCTGCATCCGATAGGCTAGCAATGTACGTCTTCTACCTTTTCATGGACTTCAATTTGTTGTAGGGCGAAGTAAGAAGGACAACAAGAAGCTCTCTTCTATAATTGTCAATGTATGCCTGCATGGGAGGATATGTTAGTATCGTTCCATATGTTTACAAAATTGACAGAATTTTAGGTATTACTCTATGTACTTGGTCATAACGCAACGTAAGATCTTCTCCCGTAAAGAATTCAATGTTCTTCAGCATGTAGAGTGCACAAGAAGAACTACAACAATTAATTTGATTAGCACCATTTCACGTATTAACAATGAAAAACATATTTAGAAGCTAATACTGTTGACTGACTTGTCATCTTGTCTTGGCACAGGAACATGGTTTACTGTCCATTGGGTCACGTCAATGTCTTGCCATGCATGGCTTTGTGGTCCATTGATTCGCAGCGATGCTCTCAGATGTGCTTCCACCCCACATATCTGCCAAAGTCCATGGTATGAGAAATTTCTCACGGTTCAAGGTTAGGTATGATGCTAAATGCTGTGTTATATTGAAGGACATTTAAAATCTCACCGCGTGAACCACTTGTGTTACTACGTAGCTGAAAAGTGAATCAAGAATCTGAATCTCCCTCCTTCTAGGGGTTTACGACCACAAGGAACTAGTGGGTGTTCGCCATGTTCGTAGGTAGAAAAACCTAGACAGAAAATATGATTACATCAACATGCATAATGATTACAAAAATAAATGTGTTTATGTCATGGTTAGATGGTAGTAGATCATGTCTAAGGTAGTTGTCTCCTTTTGTTTTTCCATGACTGTCCGCCAAAGCGGCCTCGTGGTAGTTCTCTACCTTACCATCTCTTTCGAGCATAGCGACGCCGGCCACCCTCTCAATGTAAACCAGTTGCCCGTCCCTTATGTCCTTAGAATGATCATGACGCATGATCTGAATCACAACATCAACCAACTAAAACAAAATTCAAGTTAATTATACTGTGCAAAAGAAAATTGAAAAAATAATTTGGCAAATATCTTAGTTCGTCCGCCTTTGTCTCTCCCCTCTTAGTGAACCCACTTTCTTTAGTAAAGCGGTTTTTAATCCGTGCACTTCTTGACTTTCCATGGGTTTCTTACAGAGAAGGTGGTTCTCGGTTCCCTACATTTGTCTACCCCTTCTGTTCTGAGACGTGACCCAACCATTTGTCATCTAAACTCCATCTTTCATGGTGTGGCATTGCAAATGCTTCTGTAGCAGAACAATGTCATCAATTACCACCAATTGTTTATCAAGATCTAAGGTGTTGACAATTTCGGCCACGTGATTCCATCGAAACTTGTCAAGGTCCGTCTCCAGCCTCGAAGCACCAATGTCTGTATCTTTAAAAATGCTTTCACGGTTTTTCCTCTTTGTATTGTTTGTGTCCCTGGAATCGTTGGTAGACTCCGATGGAGTCCTGTTTTTCGCTCTCTTCTTATCACTATCGTACAGAACATAATCTTCATTGCACAATAATGAAGATGCCAGTCTTTTTCGGATGCTCGTACGAGTTGGTAGCATGGAATCAACCACACTATCTTGTCGCTGCTTTGCTAAAGAATCATCATAGTTGTCCTCATCAACTGGGAAGACATGGGTCTCTTCCGGCTCCCTTATTGCCTTAGCCTTGGAAGACCGGTGTTTGTTTTTGGTACCTGCCTCTCCCCCCACCTCAATACTGACATCTTCATCATCTTGATCTCTTCTTTCTTCAGCCTTTCGCACATTCTCATTGTGCCTCAAATTCAGAGGATCCTGTGATTCGAAATAAAGCACTTGTTAGCTTGTAATCTGTGCGAAATAAAAAAACAAAACCAGTTAACTGTAAAATGTGCATCACCAGGAAAGCTTCAAGGCTTGTGGTGGCTTTGGAATGCTTTTGTGAATCCAAACTCAGAGCACCCTGCGAAGCATCCAGCTCTTTATAAAGCTGTGAAACATTCTTGAGACTCTCCTGGCAAGCTGCAGCAACAACTCTGTCTTCTTCATCCTGAACATGGAAGATCATATGTTAGCTACGAATCTGCATTAACTTAAAACAAAATCAGTTAGATGTGAAATGTGTATCACCATGAAAGCTTGAAGGCTTGTGGTGGTTTTTGAATGCTTTCGCGATTGCAAACTAGGAGCAGGCTGCAAATCTTCAGCTACGTTCTTCATGGGGGCAGCCATGCTATCTTTTTGTTTTCCCTTAGCAGAAATGCCTTTGGCAATGACCTCTGTGTCTTCTTTTTGTTTTTGGTAGTGAGTAGTATTCTCTCCTGGGACCTCCATTGGGTCCGCAGGTACTCCCAGGTTAGATAGTTGTATGTCCTCTACTCCTGGGTGATCATCATCAAATATTCCATAGAGGTGGTTCTTTAAAAAAATGTGTTAGTGTGGAGAGTATTGATAGTAAAAATATTTATAGAAAGTCATAATGGTATACTTACATTGAATTCTCTGATGAGGTCTTCCGTGCGTTTGCCGTTGGCAAGTGTACGCCTAAGGCACTCGTCCATTTTTTTTCAAGGGTGCTCATCCTATCAAATTGTTGTGCACTGGCTTCCCGCACAATGGAGGAAACTTCTTTCAAATGAGCCAATACACGGCCCATGAGTGCCTTATCCTGCAAATTACAAGTAGTTAGAAGCATATGACTTCGATTGTACTTGCAAAGTTACAATATATATTTGTGTCTGATGTTCATCATTTACCTGACCGTCAGTCTTTGGTTTGACCGGCATCCCAATTGGTGGCGGATTGAAAAGCCATAGCAGGTCATCGACATACTGTATGTTAGTGTCGTTAGTATCATTCAAAACATATGGTAGATAATCCAGGCACAAAGTACTAACACTTTACCTCTCCAACCCCTATATATTTTTTGTTGATTATGTTGTCAACCTTCTGTGCCTTCTCGTCACTCCAGTTTTGGATCAGAGGCCTTAACCTTGATGCATACGAGATGGTAAAGTCCAATTGGTGCACCCTCCACTTCTCGTAGTACCACGTCGGCATTACAACAAAAACAGCTTAGAAAATTTTCCATAAAATTAAATGTATTGTATGTTCATAATGATTGTATTACTTGCAGCAATGGTAGGTTGCCCTCCAGATTTGCTCCACCATTTACAAATTTCCTGACGCTAGTCATAAGATGGTCAAGTGTAAGCTGTCCAAAATTGGTGCTCTTTATTGTCTCAACGTTTCTAACAATCCTAAGGTATCTATTGTCCACATACTGTTGTGTTGTCGGGCATACATATTTGCCTATGGTGTACAAGACAAATGGCCTGAAAAAATTAGGTGTGCTGTTGCCTTTCATCTTGGCTAGCAATCCTTTCAAAGTTACTTTTGTGTCATTGGGGTCTTTCAGTTCCTTCCACAACTCCAAAGTATCGTTGTGATTTGAAGAGACGTGATTCTTCCCCATGCAGGGCAGGCATGTTATATGATCCACATATTTTAGTGAGATCCTACATGGTCTCCCATTAATTATAAAGGCATCTTGCTCTGCATCATATGAATAAGCGATGGCCTGGCACAGTAGATGTCTCATTCTGATGCCAGGAGTCTTGAGAAGTTCACCCAGTCCAATCAACTTGATGTTCGTCAGTTGTTGTGCATTTAATTCTTTTATGAACTTATCGTATTGCAGCAATGAAGCAACCTGAGTTCCCTGAATGTACAAATAGTGTGATTAGATTCTGTATGGTATTCATTTAAACACGCGTAGAACCGGCTAGATCTAATCTATGCCAATATCAAAATTGTGCTCTACAGTATTGCATGAAATTATAGAGATTCTAGGCCATGTAATGAACACCAGACATAGAAAAACAAGCTATTTCTGTCGGCAAATTGACTGATAATAGTATAGATTTTTAGTACAAAGAGCAATCTTTTTTCTATGTACACTACTAAAGTTTCAGGCATCACGCTTACGAAAATAATTGCATACATGATCACAAGATCAATAGTTTATAGATAATCACCATACTAGGAATGTAACATGTGATCCTACTGTCCATCTTTCTCTTTAGTTTTCTCCTTTATTTCTCGTCAACCTAAAATTTAATATAGTACATACATTTGATGTTCTCAATGTCAAATAAGTGAGGCGTGCAACTTACGTACAAAACTACTTTGTATTATGTCTACTGCGTATTTGATCAGGCATATAGGAGTACTACGATTATTTTGTTGATTCGGTTGCTGGTTTTAAACAAAGTTGAATTACTAGTCCTTCCTTTCCATATCGTTGCACGTAGAACTTTCCATCATGAAAATTAGCGCAAGTTTCATTACATAGAGAGGCATTCATGCGTAAAAACTAAGAGAGGAAAGTATCCACGATCTCCCTTAAGTTTTGCTTAAGTACATGTAGATGTGCTCTAAGTATTGCTTATCTAAGTCCTATGTCATTGATTTTATGCTGAGATTCCTGCAAGCCTTTCTAGACACACCAATCTCCCTTCGGTCAAATAGGCATAGTTTGTTATGGCTGTAACTAAACGAGATCAAAAAGAAGTGCGCCGTAAATAATGGGATTGCATGCAGACTTGGGAAGGAGGGTGTATATAAAATACAAGGATCTCGATCGTTACCGGAGGATTCTCTCGATGGCGACCGACTCCATTGTCGTGCGCTTTCATCTTTTGATTCTCCGGCTTCTCCGACGTGCCCTTCTCTTTCGTCGGCTTCTTTAACGTGCCCTTCTCTTTCATCTCAGGATTCGCCGAAGCAGGCTTTAAAGATGACGGCTCCGTCGGCTTCACCGACCCGGGAGCTACTTTGGGCGGCGTGGGGTGGTAATTTCGTGTAGTAATGGAAGGATAGGTATGGGAGGCGTGGGCTGGGAGGCGTGGGGTGGAAGTATACGATCTATGCCGTGAAAAGCTTCGTATTTATAGGGGATTCTCTAACAACCAATCACAAGGAAATATTGGGAATTTGGGATCTCACGAAGAGGTAGTTTTAGATCACGTAATGTTTATGTATAGGGGATTCTCTAACAACCCACCACAAGGAAATATTGTGAATTTGGGATCTCACGAAGAGGTAGTTTTAGATCACGTAAAGTTTTTTTAGCTATTTTTTTATTTTGAGAATTTTTTAGCAAGTTTAGATCAGTAATCTCAACCGTGAAGCGTTTGGGCTTCTTGTGCTTTCTTATACGGGCCTATGGGTGAGCCCATTTTAAATGTGAACATGACAAAGGAAGCGAGGACTCCAACAAGCGGGACGAGCCCCGTCCCAATTATTTAGGATGGGCATGCGCGAGGGCGCTTCGTCCTCACTGCCATGATTCTCCAAAAACGGTTCATCTGCCTCTGCATGCTCTTGATTCCCTCTTCCTCTGTGTCGCCCACTCTCCCAACAACCTGGCTTCTGGAACGGTGAGTTCTCCTTCCTGTCAATTTTGTTTGTAGTTCTCCAGTAGCAGCACATACATGGCCTTCTTCTTGTCAATTTCTTGTTCTCCTGCTTCTTTATTTTGTGCGCACAGGTTCATCTGCCTGCAACATGTAGTCCGTTGCCTTATGAGAATGTTGCACACAGATTCATCTGCATGCAACATCTAGTCCGCTGTCTTGTCAATTTCTTGTTTTTCTCCTGCTTGTTGAGTTTGTACACACAATTTCATCTGCATGGGCGATGAACAATTCATAGATACATATTTATTCTTAATTGTTGATGCAATTGTTTAGATAAATATTTCAAGAGCGTAAATTTTGATTGTTAATTCGCATATACTCCCTCTGCAAGGAAATATAACAACTTTTGGTTCACTGCTTTAGTGATTTCTTTACAGAGGGAGTACTTGTTTAGTTTAAATTGTTCATGCACTTGTTTACATAAACTTTCAATAGCGCCAGAATTCCTATACTATCTGCCATCATATTCATCTCGGCTTATTGTTATCATGTTATTGTCATGCTTCATGTCCTATACTGGTTTCCTCAATTATAGTCCTTCGGCATGGCGTTCGAGAACGATTATGATGCCAGGGCAGATGGAAATACCGAAATTTGTGTGAAGTACACGAACAAGGCTAGGTGTGTTGAGTACTGTATTGGCAGATTCAAATACTGGCTGCAGAACGACGACCAGAAGATAGTTGCACTGGACTTGGAGTACACCTGGCCTCGTGGTCCGACATAGATGGCAGTCGTGGTCCAGTTTTGCGTTGGCATCTACGTCCTCGTGTACCACATAAGCGTTGCTGATGAGCACTGCGGCTTGCTTGCCACCTTCCTGCTCGACGAGGAGTACACCTTTGTTGGGGTGGACATCAACAATGACAAGAAAAAACTCAAGCATGTTGGTCTGGTGGTACAAAACTTTGTGGATATCCAGAATATGTGGAAAGTGCCTGATCCAGTGACAATTAAGCCAAAGTATGGCTTGGCTAACTATGCTGGTTCCATCATCCACCACAGCTACAACAAGATGAAGGACACTCTCTCAGAAGATGACCACCATATATGGGCAGAAGCACCCTTGCCCTTGAAGAACATCTATTATGCTTCCATGGACGCGTATGCCACCTACGACGTATACAGGCGGTTGGTGAACTTCCAGAAGGGTTTCGAGAGTCAGCGCCAGTATCTCGCCAAACCATCTAGGCGGTCAAAGAAGTCCGGAAGGAAGAATGAATCAACCTAAAATGGTTCTTCTATTTATCTAGCTGATAGTCTGTAAACTTTATTATACTGCTAGTAAGTCGTAAGTTCAAATTTCCTGCAAGTTGAATCATCCTTTATTCTAGTTGTCTTGCCTAATTTGATCCACGTTCACGAGATATTATACTTAAGACGTTTATTTTGTTTCGGTTTCGCTAGCTATGATACAGAATGCGATAGCCATTTTTACAAAAGGATTATTTCAGATTTATAATGAATACACAGAATGCGATAGCCATTTTTACCAAAAGATTATTTCAGATTTATAATGAATATTGTTCTCAACTGGGTTTGAATAGAGAAATTTTATTTTTTAATTGCAAAGAGCAAGTTCATTTTTTTAATCAAAAGAAGGGCCGCCCCCTCTAATTTTCCATTAATAGAAACCACATGGTCTTTCAAGCCCCTAATACAAACTACAGCTAGAAACTAAAGTAATCAACTAGCAGCACAAGTCATACATGGTAGCAAGCCCAGCTAGACTTAACATGAAGGTCCAAAAAATAAAACTACTGCAGAGATGCGCAGGCGACACCGCAATACCCTGTGACTCCACACTTGCGATGAACTGTACAATTCACCTGCTACATGCTCTAGTGTGCGCATATAGACCATCATCACCTCTTTGCTCCCAACATCTGTCGCGACCGGTTTTCCGGGTAATAAATTTCCAGAAGAGACCATCGCGCTCATCAGCCCCAGGATTACTGTTAGCTGATGAGGCTCCAACTTGATACAGAAATTCCAAGCAGAAAAAAAATATGTAGTACAAGGCCATTCTGGCCTATGAGTACAACAAATGGTTTCTAGTGGTTGATGGCGGAAGCGGTTTGAGGATCATCAGTGTCTATGGGACTCCAATTCCCACAGGAACAGCTGATCAGGTTAACTCCTATCTTCGCGAGGCTGCTATCTCCATTGAGTGGGTTCCGGGGCTAGCATCGCGTCGCTCCTCTCCGTGCAAGAAAATCTGGCCAAGACAATAGCCAGGGACAAGCCAGTGAGTACTTTGAATGTACTCGCAAACATTATGAACACAGGTATAATATACAATAATGTGCCAAAAATATATTTTTTTTCTCATGATGTCAGTCACAAAAGATAAATGAAACTTTGATGCGTGCAAGCAAGTCATTTATAAAACTGCAATAACATGGTTGTATAAAAACTTATGAAAACAAATAACAAGTAATGCAACAGTCGGGCGTCTGAACGACGCCACATAAAGGGCTTTAAAAGAAATGCCACAGTCGGGCGTCTGAGCGACACCACATAAAGGGCTTTAAAAGAAATGCCACAGTCGGGCGTCTGAGCGACGCCACATAAAGGGCTTTAAAAGAAATGCCACAGTCGGGCGTCTGAGCGACACCACATAAAGGGCTTTAAAAGAAATGCCACAGTCGGGCGTCTGAGCGACACCACATAAAGGGCTTTAAAAGAAATAATCATAATGAATATTCCGGAGGTAGAACCATCCCAGAGATACTCGGTAATAATATCACGGGTTAGTTAATAATAATAATAATCATAGATATCACAAGTCACGAGTAGTAATTCCATTTCTGGTTAACCGTTTCACCTCCGAAGACCGACACTAAGACCGACACCTGACCCATTCCAGACTGTAATCCTTAACCATGGACACGGCTATTCGAATAGGTTTATTCTCTGCAGAGGGTGTACTCTTTACCCACGAGTAACGGATTTCTTTAGTCCATCGGGACTAATTCCGTCTACGGTCTTTTTGTTGAAAACACACCTAACTTGCACACACCAGCTTATCACACACGTGCCTGGAATCACCCACGACACCTGTTAAGCAAACTCTAAGTGGGGAGGCTACAACCTCGCGTAGCATGGGATCAAATTTATATCGCGCGCTCTAAGGGGTGGCCTCCCCTCTCGGTCCCAATCGGAAACACCCATGCTCCCGGACCAGGTGGCCTGCCTACCAGTTACAACCGGTATCTTCCACCATGGCCTCTCTGTACGGTGTGTGCTAGAAAGAGGTTGACAACTTACTGAACCGTACTCTACTTGCTGTAGAGACGAGTGGTAGTACGAAACAAGTATGGGGGTTACTGGAACAAGACTCGATCTATGGTCGACTCAGGAGGTGCAAGTATTCCCTGCATGATTAGTATAACAAATATATATCATCAAACAGAGTCACCACTCATATCACCTTACCATGCCATACCAGACAGAACCGTCCCGACGGAGACCGGCGACACTCATACCTACCCAAGGCAGAGGTTTTCCCCGGGTTCCTGCCGGTATGCATGTAAAGCTCATGAGGGTGATTATCATCACAAGTGTGTCCATTACCAACAGCATGGAAATCAGTAACATGCACCCATGCATATGATCATATCGCATGAAATAACAAGTCCTTCGAAATGCGGTGGAGTTATAAATGCATCAATGATCACTCCTAAATATTATGCTGGGGTTCAGCATGCTTGCCTTCAATGTGTGGAAGGGCAGGGTGCTCTCCAAACTTTTGAAAGTTTCTTCTCTCTCCCAAAATCCTATTTTAAAATATATTTGAATTAACACATATTTCAAAGACAGAACCAAAAAGTTGTTTGAAAATTTTTCAAATAAATCTTAAAATAAACTAGACCAAATTTGAGGAAGGTAGGAAAAAGAATCAACTCATTTGGAGTTATATTTAAAAAGTTATAGCCAGTCAAAGATTTGGTCAAATCTGTTATTTAAAATTAAAACAGAAAAGAAAACGGTTCGGAAGGGAATACATTTTCGGAGTGGGGAAAGCGTACTGGGGAAAATACGCCTTCACTTAACCGACGTGGATAGGCGCAGGGTCACTGACAGTGGGTCCAAGGGGCCCACTGGTCAGGTTTGACCAGTCCGCCCTCCTCCTTCTTCCTCTGTCCCGAGCGGAGGCGGGACTCCGGCGACCAACGCCGGCGAGCGGCGGCTCCTCGCGGCCTCTGGAGGGCGGGGGTGGATCCGCACGGCTGGGGCGTTTCTCCCGGTGGTCGAGGGGTCGACTGTGGTGGAAGGAGTCGTCGGCGGTGAGCTTCGCGGCGGAGGGAGGTTTCGGTGCAAAGTGGTTTCGGGGCGGCGGTGGTTCTCGATCGAAATGGAGTAGGGGAAGGTTTACGGGAGGATGAGGGGGTTCTTGGTGGAGAGAACGACGAGTGGGAGGCCCTGGTGGTGCCGAATTGGCCGGGGCAGTGGTGGCGGCCGTGGTTGCCGGAGATGAGGAAGACGACGTTTCCCGGACGATTGCGGGCTATGGCGGTGCCATGGGGGTAGCCTGAGGGTGCGTGCGTGCTCAGAGGGGCTCGGGGTCCCTTTTTATAGCGTGGCCATGTCGGTTTGCGGCGGCCGGGGATAAGCTTGCCGGCGAACCGCCCTACTGTGGCTTGCAGGGCAACGTGGCGCGGCTGGGGATGACGGCAAGAGCTAGTGGACGAGAGGGCACTGCTCCAGGGGCCAGGTGGCGAGCCGGGGTGGCTTGGGCGGCGCTGCACGGCGCAGGGCTGTCGGGCGGCGGCGGCGGCTAGCTCTTGGCCTGCCGGGCGCGGCGGGGGCTGCTTGGCGCGTTGCTGCAAGGAGGGGAGCGCGTGGCGTGGTGCTGCAGAGCGAGCCAAAGCCGTGGGGCTGGCGTGGCTGCAATACGCGCGCTCTGCTCGCGCTCCGGGCGTGCACGGGACGTGTTCGACACTATGTCGGAGCACGCTAGAGGTCGCGGCCAAGGCTGGCAATTAACAGACCTAGGTTAGGAGGAACGGGGAGCCTAGTGGACATGCTGGTTTGATCAAAGGTGCAAGTTCACAGTGCAATGCCACAATCATGCCAGAACTGGTCATGCTCTCCAGGTGTTTGGCAAAATGCCACATGCACTTAGGCAGGTCTTGGGGTGGCCAAAAACTCAGATGGGGGTCTCTTTAGATGCAAAAGAGAGTGGTGTGGTTAGTTGGACAAAAGGGGAAACTTGCTAGTGCAAGTTTTACAAAACTCCAATTCTGGACAGGAAATAAATGACATTATTTCATGAACTAGAAATGATCCAAAAGGTGCATGCTCTTGGACTTAAGGGTTTAACATGGGGGACTACAAGTAGGAGAAATAATCAAGGGTATAGGAGCAACTAAAATGGTGGTTGCTGTACAAATCCTCAAATTGGACCAGAATGGAAATGAGGTTGATCCACTCAAATTTTTAAGAGAACATAAATAGGTTTTTGCACAAAGTGAAATAATATGCTCCTACTGACCTCCCTTAATTTTGGTAGAAGTTTTAAAGAAATATTTAAATAGGTTGTAGTGCAAAATGCACTCTGGACCAGAGAAAAAAAAATGAGTGCAGGGCTCAAATTATTTTATGAATGAAATATATTTTTGCATAAAAGTTATTTAAAATCATCACATGACATCTCCAAATTTTTGTGGAAATTTTAAGTGAGTCCATCAAATGGTTGTAGTTCAAATATGGTCAATTAACCTTGACAACCATTTCCCAGAAAATAAAGATCAAGCCACTTAATTATTTAATTAATTACACTGATAACAACAAAGTTTTTCTTGAGAGGTTAAACAAGTCCAACAACATAATTGAAAAGTTTTCTCTCTGGGAAAAACTCATCATAACAGGGAAGGAAATGATTTTTTAAAAAAAAATCAAAATGGAGCTCAGAAATCCAAAGTTTTAATTCCTGGCAAAATTTTAAAGAAAACCAGGCCAAATTTTTGGGGTGTCACAGATACTACCCCCCTTAAGAAAAATCTCGTCCTCGAGATTTGTTAAAAGCTGTTTTAAGAAAACTATACGCAATAAAAAGTGGCTACAGTGAGAGGGCAATAAGTGGTGAAAAACCACAGTGTGAAAACCGGGGCTGCGCGGAAAAGTCTACGGTTCGGGACAAAACCGGGTGATCTCTACGCTGGATAAAAATTTAGAATAATCTTCTAAATTTAAATATACGCTGGTCGTACCCGAGAGCACAGTGCTCTCTCTGGCCAATAGGTGGACCCGGGGCCCACTGTCAGCCTCTTCTTCTCCCACTGGCTCTTCCTTCTACCTCTGGCTCTCTCTTCCTCCTCTCCCCTGCGCGCTTTCTCGTGCTTTCTCCACCGGCGATGCCTAATGCATAGGGCATCTAGGCCGTACCGTGGTAGTGCGCGGCGTGCTAGCTGCCGGTGCAGCATGCACTCACCTCGCGGGCCAGCGCGCTGTCGGAACTGCTCGCGGATTTGACTCCGAACACTGGCGATCGGCGACGATCGGCGTTGGTGGACTTCGCCCACCGTACACCGAGCTCGAGCTATAAAAACAGCCGGGGTGCCTCTCTCTTCTTCCTCACATCTGGCCTCACTTCTCCTCCTCCTTTCTTCATTACTGCTTACAGAAGCTCGGTCGTGGCTCTAATGGCGGAGGCGATGCCAGACTGGTTTGTGATCCTGATATGCGGAGGGTTGGCGACGCTGCTGGGGCTCTCTGTGCTCCTGTGCGCGATGATTTTCGACGAGTATTGCGATGCTGCAGCTCGGGTGTTGGCTCTCCGCGGTGGTGGTGATCATGAGGAGTAGATGAAGCATGCCGGGTGCTTACTATTGTTAGGGGGGGTGCTTAACTGGATGTAACACCGTTGCAAAGTTTTGCAACCAGTGTATGTGTCCGAATGATTATGGTTGTGAGTCTGCTGTGTGGTGCTGTGTGAAATTAATCCGCGTCGTGAGAAGGGGCAGGTGTGGCAACTCAGGGAAAAGAAATCTCGCTCCAGGATTTCGCGAGGGAAAAACAGTTAATTTAAAGGAGCATAAACCACAACAAAAACTACACACATAAGTAGAAGCCAAATAATTGATTTGTCGTACAAACTCAGGGTATCACGCATAAGTCACATAAATAAATGCTGCAAGGAACAAATACAATAGTGACGTCTAAAATGAAAACGGTAACTGGACGGGGTCCTGATAAAATGTCTCTGGTAAAGGAATACACTCCTCTTCTATTGGAGGAAGTGGATTGACCAGTCGGTGTATGCGTCTCTCCGTGTCGGGTCTCAGTGGTCTGCCGATGGCAACCTGAGGATTTAAATCTGCGAGGCTCTGGAGATAATCCATCACTCGCTGGTTTAAATGCTCTTGAGCTATGATGTACTGGATAAGGTTGGCCAGAACTGGGTCTCTCTCAATCCGTCCACCGGGAAAAGACGTTACTTCTCCGGGTGCTGCACGACTCGGAAAGTAATAGTATCCTCGTTCGCGGGCATAGGGTACTGCGGATCGAAGACGAGCAATCGCTTCTTTCGCAGCAGCTTCTATGGCCAAGGGTGGGGTTGGCATAGATTTCCCCACGAAGGAAACTTCTATTGGATCTTGGTTGGGGTCTACAGGAGGAATGTGTACTGCTGCCCAATATTCCGAGGTGGATGGGGTGATCCTTGATTTGAACAGCTCGTATGGGGTGGCTGGGTAGAACCCATGGTACTGCGGGTAAAATCCCACAATAATTTGACAAAGCTACCTGGGGTTGCATCTGGGGTCCTCAGATGAATGCTGGGGTTCGGCATGACAGGATGAAGTGTGAGTGTTGTGCGCAAAGTGAGGTTTGCTGGGGTAAGGTCACAAGGTGGCCTTTATATAGCAATGGAGCCGGATCGTTTTACCGTGGTGAAAGGTAATAAATCTGCCAGCTTAGCTCCAAAGGTCGGTTCAGTGTCAGAGATACACATATCTCATAAAGAGACGTGTTACTGAGGTTGTTGTCGGGCTGGTTTTGGTAGTTGTGCCAGGAAGAATATGCAGCTATACGCTGACTAAACAGGCAAGGCTATTATTAAAACAGAGGCACAAAGACAGGCTGCGTTAATATACGCGGTCGCATGATTACAAAGCGATGATACACTGAAACTTGGTGCTACTCATACTGCTTAGTCTACTTCGTTTATGTCTAAATGGGCGTGCCTGGTGGATGCCGAGGCTTCTCCACGTGTCTCTCTGCCGGGATTAGTCGGAGATGGCGGAGGAACTGCAGGGTCGGGGTAGTGAGAATGACCATTGCGGGGATTGTTGGCCACAACCCCGTTGGAGTGTGCTCCCAAAATGCGACGAAGCACCTCTGGGGTTATCGCAGCACCTTGGCCGATGGTTGGGGCAGATCTCGGGGTCTCAATTGGTTGTCCAAACAGCACGACTGGGTTGTCGGTGTTGGGCTCGTTTTCTTCTCTTGCCGGGGCTCGACGAACCAGCTCTCCACGAGTTGCGATTAGATCAATAGTGATATGGTCGAACAGCGCCTCTAGTGCACTTACATAGCGCACTAGGTGCAACAATGCGGGGTCCGTCTCGTGATCTCCATTGGAAACTTGGGGTGGTCTACCATACCCTTCACGTCTGGGATAGTAGTGGAACGAGCGACAGTTAACTCTGGGCGACAAGTGCCTGAGATGAACTATAGCCTCTCGAGCGGCTAGCTGGATGGCTTGTGGCTCAAAGGAAGTTGTCCTTCCGGTGAACCGGTAGGGACGCTCGGGTGCTAGACTCCTACCGTAAATGTGCACAGTGGCCCAGAATTGGCGGTCTTCACCGCTCATGGGTCCTTGATACACAACATATTCTGGTGGCTCCTCTAACGCGTAGGCACGATGGGTGAGGTTTGCGAGGATGGTCACAAAACCTCCAAGGTTGGTTGATGTGGTTTCGTTGTGCACTATAGGTCCAGGCATTGTGGCTCGGTTTGGGGGTAGCGGCTGTGCTGTGCTGGTTTGGGGCGAGCGCGTCCCTTTTTATAAGAAAAAGGGGACAGAGTCTTCCTTCGCACGCTTGCGAGAAAGGACTATTTAGGGGCCAGTCACTGGCGCATGAGTGACAGGTTAGGTTGATAGGTTGGGCACCGACTGCCAAAAGGTTTTGGGTCACTGTGTGGTTATCTTGCACGAGAAGCTTGGCTGGGGTTTGGTTAAGGTCTGGTGGGTTGGTTTGCCTAAGTTTATTGACCGGGCTAAGATAGGATTAGCCAATGGTCAGCCTGGCTCTGGTACCAAGTCTGTCGCGACCGGTTTTCCGGGTAATAAATTTCCAGAAGAGACCGTCGCGCTCATCAGCCCCAGGATTACTGTTAGCTGATGAGGCTCCAACTTGATACAGAAATTCCAAGCAGAAAAAAATATGTAGTACAAGGCCATTCTGGCCTATGAGTACAACAAATGGTTTCTAGTGGTTGATGGCGGAAGCGGTTTGAGGATCATCAGTGTCTATGGGACTCCAATTCCCACAGGAACAGCTGACCAGGTTAACTCCTATCTTCGCGAGGCTGCTATCTCCATTGAGTGGGTTCCGGGGCTAGCATCGCATCGCTCCTCTCCGTGCAAGAAAATCTGGCCAAGACAATAGCCAGGGATAGGCCAGTGAGTACTTTGAATGTACTCGCAAACATTATGAACACAGGTATAATATAACAATAATGTGCCAAAAATATTTTTTTTTTGCTCATGACGTCAGTCACAAAAGATAAATGAAACTCTGATGCGTGCAAGCAAGTCATTTATAAAACTGCAATAACATGGTTGTATAAAAACTTATGAAAACAAATAAGAAGTAATGCCACAGTCGGGCGTCTGAACGACGCCACATAAAGGGCTTTAAAAGAAATGCCACAGTCGGGCGTCTGAGCGACACCACATAAAGGGCTTTAAAAGAAATGCCACAGTCGGGCGTCTGAGCGACGCCACATAAAGGGCTTTAAAAGAAATGCCACAGTCGGGCGTCTGAGCGACGCCACATAAAGGGCTTTAAAAGAAATGCCACAGTCGGGCGTCTGAGCAACACCACATAAAGGGCTTTAAAAGAAATGCCACAGTCGGGCGTCTGAGCGACACCACATAAAGGGCTTTAAAAGAAATAATCATAATGAATATTCCGGAGGTAGAACCATCCCAGAGATACTCGGTAATAATATCACGGGTTAGTTAATAATAATAATAATCATAGATATCACAAGTCACGAGTAGTAATTCCATTTTTGGTTAACCGTTTCACCTCCGAAGACCGACACTAAGACCGACACCTGACCCATTCCAGACTGTAATCCTTAACCATGGACACGGTTATTCAAATAGGTTTATTCTCTGCAGAGGGTGTACTCTTTACCCACGAGTAACGGATTTCTTTAGTCCATCGGGACTAATTCTGTCTACGGTCTTTTTGTTGAAAACACACCTAACTTGCACACACCAGCTTATCACACACGTGCCTGGAATCACCCACGACACCTGTTAAGCAAACTCTAAGTGGGGAGGCTACAACCTCGCGTAGCATGGGATCAAATTTATATCGCGCGCTCTAAGGGGTGGCCTCCCCTCTCGGTCCCAACCGGAAACACCCATGCTCCCGGACCAGGTGGCCTGCCTACCAGTTACAACCGGTATCTTCCACCATGGCCTCTCTGTACGGTGTGTGCTAGAAAGAGGTTGACAACTTACTGAACCGTACTCTACTTGCTGTAGAGACGAGTGGTAGTACGAAACAAGTATGGGGGTTACTGGAACAAGACTCGATCTACGGTCGACTCAGGAGGTGCAAGTATTCCCTGCATGATTAGTATAACAAATATATATCATCAAACAGAGTCACCACTCATATCACCTTACCATGCCATACCAGACAGAACCGTCCCGACGGAGACCGGCGACACTCATACCTACCCAAGGCAGAGGTTTTCCCCGGGTTCCTGCAGGTATGCATGTAAAGCTCATGAGGGTGATTATCATCACAAGTGTGTCCATTACCAACAGCATGGAAATCAGTAACATGCACCCATGCATATGATCATATCGCATGAAATAACAAGTCCTTCGAAATGCGGTGGAGTTATAAATGCATCAATGATCACTCCTAAATATTATGCCGGGGTTCAGCATGCTTGCCTTCAATGTGTGGAAGGGCAGGGTGCTCTCCAAACTATTGAAAGTTTCTTCTCTCTCCCAAAATCCTATTTTAAAATATATTTGAATTAACACATATTTCAAAGACAGAACCAAAAAGTTGTTTGAAAATTTTTCAAATAAATCTTAAAATAAACTAGACCAAATTTGAGGAAGGTAGGAAAAAGAATCAACTCATTTGGAGTTATATTTAAAAAGTTATAGCCAGTCAAAGATTTGGTCAAATCTGTTATTTAAAATTAAAACAGAAAAGAAAACGGTTCGGAAGGGAATACGTTTTCGGAGCGGGGAAAGCGTACTGGGGAAAATACGCCTTCACTTAACCGACGTGGATAGGCGCAGGGTCACTGACAGTGGGTCCAAGGGGCCCACTGGTCAGGTTTGACCAGTCCGCCCTCCTCCTTCTTCCTCTGTCCCGAGCGGAGGCGGGACTCCGGCGACCAACGCCGGCGAGCGGCGGCTCCTCGCGGCCTCTGGAGGGCGGGGATGGATCCGCACGGCTGGGGCGTTTCTCCCGGTGGTCGAGGGGTCGACAGTGGTGGAAGGAGTCGTCGGCGGTGAGCTTCGCGGCGGAGGGAGGTTTCGGTGCAAAGTGGTTTCGGGGCGGCGGTGGTTCTCGATCGAAATGGAGTAGGGGGAAGGTTTACGGGAGGATGAGGGGGTTCTTGGTGGAGAGAACGAAGAGTGGGAGGCCCTGGTGGTGCCGAATTGGCCGGGGCAGGGGTGGCGGCCGTGGTTGCCGGAGATGAGGAAGACGACGTTTCCCGGACGATTGCGGGCTATGGGGGTGCCATGGGGGTAGCCTGAGGGTGCGTGCGTGCTCAGAGGGGCTCGGGGTCCCTTTTTATAGCGTGGCCATGTCAGTTTGCGGCGGCCGGGGATAAGCTTGCCGGCGAACCGCCCTATTGTGGCTTGCAGGGCAACGTGGCGCGGCTGGGGATGACGGCAAGAGCTAGTGGACGAGAGGGCACTGCTCCAGGGGCCAGGTGGCGAGCCGGGGTGGCTTGGGCGGCGCTGCACGGCGCAGGGCTGTCGGGCGGCGGCAGCGGCTAGCTCTTGGCCTGCCGGGCGCGGCGGGGGCTGCTTGGCGCGTTGCTGCGAGGAGGGGAGCGCGTGGCGTGGTGCTGAAGAGCGAGCCAAAGCCGTGGGGCCGGCGTGTCGGCTCGGGTGTGTGGCTGCAATACGCGCGCTCTGCTCGCGCTCCGGGCGTGCACGGGACATGTTCGACACTATGTCGGAGCACGCTAGAGGTTGCGGCCGAGGCTGGCAATTAACAGACCTAGGTTAGGAGGAACGGGGAGCCTAGTGGACATGCTGGTTTGATCAAAGGTGCAAGTTCACAGTGCAATGCCACAATCATGCCAGAACTGGTCATGCTCTCCAGGTGTTTGGCAAAATGCCACATGCACTTAGGTAGGTCTTGGGGTGGCCAAAAACTCCAGATGGGGGTCTCTTTAGATGCAAAAGAGAGTGGTGTGGTTAGTTGGACAAAAGGGGAAACTTGCTAGTGCAAGTTTTACAAAACTCCAATTCTGGACAGGAAATAAATGACATTATTTCATGAACCAGAAATGATCCAAAAGGTGCATGCTCTTGGACTTAAGGGTTTAACATGGGGGACTACAAGTAGGAGAAATAATCAAGGGTATAGGAGCAACTAAAATGGTGGTTGCTGTACAAATCCTCAAATTGGACCAGAATGGAAATGAGGTTGATCCACTCAAATTTTTAAGAGAACATAAATAGGTTTTTGCACAAAGTGAAATAATATGCTCCTACTGACCTCCCTTAATTTTGGTAGAAGTTTTAAAGAAATATTTAAATAGGTTGTAGTGCAAAATGCACTCTGGACCAGAGAAAAAAAAATGAGTGCAGGGCTCAAATTATTTTATGAATGAAATATATTTTTGCATAAAAGTTATTTAAAATCATCACATGACATCTCCAAATTTTTGTGGAAATGTTAAGTGAGTCCATCAAATGGTTGTAGTTCAAATATGGTCAATTAACCTTGACAACCATTTCCCAGAAAATAAAGATCAAGCCACTTAATTATTTAATTAATTACACTGATAACAGCAAAGTTTTTCTTGAGAGGTTAAACAAGTCCAACAACATAATTGAAAAGTTTTCTCTCTGGGAAAAACTCATCATAACAGGGAAGGAAATGATTTTTAAAAAAAAAATCAAAATGGAGCTCAGAAATCCAAAGTTTTAATTCCTGGCAAATTTTTAAGTAAAACCAGGCCAAATTTTTGGGGTGTCACAACATCAGCACCTCTTTGTTTACCACCTTCATCTGCAATATAGACCATCCCATGATCCACAAGCAAATTAGCTAAACAAGAATCATAAGATCACTATACCATTTATTTTGTAATCTCACATTATTCCTGCATTGCCAAAGAGTGAAGAACACAACTGATGCCCTTCCCGCATCTCCTACGCAAACACTCATAGGTAGATCTACCATCTTAACTCCATGTTTTAAAATATTAATAAAACCCCCTTAACGATTCCATTTGCATTACCATCGTTCATGATTATAGCCAGCGAAACAACAGCCAATAAAGCAACCACCTATGAAAGACCTATTTTGAGTCCTGAATAGGGCCGAATCCTAGCATTTACTCTAACTGCAACATGTCCTCCTCTCATAGTCATCATCACCCAAGACATAATGAAGACGTAACCCCATAGATGCATAACTGCTATCAAAATAGTTTTCACACTATACCTAGTGTAAAGGACTCTCTTGCGTTGTCATGCTACATTTGTGGCTCCTCAGTCAGCATGTTCATAACCACCTCGATCTGAAGATCTTCACGGGTGGTGGTCTTGAAACCGAAAACAACGGCTTTATGAACCTTAAGCTCTTCACTGTCAACAAAATCACTCCATCCCTTGCCGAAGATGATGTGGCCATCATCACACTTGTGGTACTTGACCGACATCAAACTGTCCTTGCACAGCCGAATGCCAGCAAGCCCATCTCCCGGTATCTCCCCATCTCCTGGGGTCTTCAGGGCGTCGACAACTTTCACCAGTAATCTCTGTGTGCACCGTCATAGGAAGAAAAATTATCAAATATGTGAAGGAGCAGTAAACAAAAGGATCTTCAGCTACATCTACATATATTACATAAGGATCTTCAGTTATAGGAAACAAAAGGATATGCAAAAACACACATCAGTGTATTCACTGGTTTCAGCTACAATAGCATATCATTAAACTTTCTCTCCATGAGAAAACAAAGAAAATTGCATACAAAATAGAAAATACTAGTACACCAAAAACATACCATCGTCTTTCCTGCTATGTTCGACTTGGTGAAGCGGTGGACAAAAAATGCACCTATATAACCTTTCTTCATCGCCAAAAGATCATGTAGGTTACGCTCCTCTTGCTTCGTAAGATTAATTCCCTTCGTTATGATAGCTAATTCTGGAGGATCTTTACGCTCTTCGTTTTGATCGCATGTCCTTGGCAGTTTGCAGTAGTTCACCATAGGAATGTCTTCAGTCAAATTGAAGGAGACAAGGTCGCCTTCTCGCAGGTCGAAGTCTTCAACAAACCTGCACCAGTTTTCACCATAGATGATTGCCCTTGAATTCCCTTTGTACATGCCAAAATCATACATGCGGCTCCCTCTCGCTTGAAAAAGCAATGAACTATCTGGGATGGCTCTGAACTGGTGCCTTGCATAGCATGGCACGATCTGTAGATGTAGAATTTAATTGTTATTTATTTCCTACATATTGTTAATCTTCAAAGTAGAGGGGAACAAACACAATACAAGTAAAATTGACATGATTATTTATACCAGAGTTGAAGTGTCCCCATCTAGCCTGATGGTAAATGTCAACCCATCTTCATTGGGCCTGTTGCAGTCCTGTCGACAGGTTATGCACACCACCTGTGTAAACAAAATAAAATGAAGAAAAGCAAAGGATGAGAATTTAAGAAAAGGGCTTATGCATGTAAACACACTAGGCAATAATCATATAGTATAATCAATGAAGGTACTACATCAGTAATCAACAATCATACACTTGAACTGAGCGGGTGGCTCACCCTCCACTCCTCATAACCCCCCAACGCAGCGTGTGCCTGCCGCACCACAGCTTGTTTAGACATGTCCTTCTCTTCATCCTCGACCGGCAGCATGGGCTCACCCTGAGCATCAACGTGCGACATTGGCCCCTCCTCCTCTGCAGCACAACTAAGGTAGTGTCTGAGACTTAGCAGTAATCTCTGAGAAAAGTCCTATGAAAACATAAATCCTACTGCTGCTGTTACTCGGCCCACCCGAATGTACACACGCACACCTTCAACATACAGCCCATCTACATACATCCGCATCCAACAATATGTTCCTTGAAAAAGAAAAGAAAATCTGTTTTAGACGGACGAAGGATCGTCAGGGTAACCAACTCAATTAACCACTTGTCTGTCATGTTGGAGAAAATGAACTTGCTTCACTTTTTCCTGGTACTGCATAACCACACAAAATAAAGACTAAAATAATTCCTAAAAACTCTGATATATTGTATGCCCTCACATTTATAGTCTTTAAAATATGAACTAATTTGGGCAATAGAATTAAGAGTTTATTGTTATTTCCCTACAAAGATACAAATATTTGGATCAAAATTTCATATTCTGCAAAAAAAACTCTGCAGCAAATATTATTCTGAGAAATGTTTAGTTGACTTGCAATCTAGGACTACAGGTTAATGGCTGCCTTACTAAACCCAACCTAATTTCTGCCTAAAAAGGAATTTAATCCACTAGCCTAGCTTATAAGTTTTGAGCCCACCCTCTGGTTTCTTCCTGGATTTGCCACTGCACAAGGCCAATATTTTTTAAAGTTTTGAAAGGACTGTTTGCTGAAATTTGCTGCTATTGTGTTATGCATCTGCACTTGTTCATTATTATGAAAACCCTAGAATACCGAAACCCTAGAAAAAATACCCAGCTAGCCACCGATGTAGAAAACTTCGTTCAATCTCTGCATCGCCTTCCACCTAACCTCTGATTTAAAAATCCTAACTATCTAATCTCTGACTTTGAAAACCATATCCAACTCCCGAAACGGCAACTCAACAAGGAACAAAGAAGTCGAAGATTACAAGTTAGTGTTTCTCACTTCACCTAGTCGCCGGTAGTCGCTAGGTGCTTGCTGGCGGCCTTCCAATCTCACTCCGCGCTCTTCTGCTCCAACAGTCAAGAGCGGCCAGGCGAGTAGGCGGCGGGGTCGCGGCGGGGTGGTTTGTGGGGAGGGTGGGGTGAGGGGGCGGGGGTGTGTGGGCGATGGGGGTGATGACATAGACCCTATCCATGTCAAGCACAGAAAATAACGGCCAGTGGGTCCAGTTTGTAAAGAAACAACCAAACAGGCCCACAGGCCGCTTACTAGTCACAAATTAAAACCCTATGTTACTAATAAAAAAATACAAAGCAAAATCCTTTTGTCTAAAAAACAAAAACAAAGGAAAATCATAAAAAACAGGGAAATCCATTTTGGGTGAGTTCATCGTGAAGGTGATGGTGAGAGGCTCAAGGAGGAGTTGTGTGTGTTTACAACACCTTTGTTTTAGAGAAAAAAATGCACCTTATAATGTGAAATTATAAAATCGTTATTCATAAGTGCTAAAAATTCCTTATTTATAAAAAATTGTTTCTTTCCAAAAAAAACAAACTTCAATAATGGGGGTAGGTAATTGTGTCGCCTTTCTCGCCCCCCCTCGCATATTCGGGCCATTTACCGCATTTCTATGGTTGTAACCTCGAAAGTTCAAGATCTTATGCGGCCACCATGAAATCATAGTAGGGAATGGGATGAGTGCCCCATGTTAAGATCTTTGGTGCATATATGTGCCATATGCTACCAATGGGAGGCGTGGCCTCGAAGCCGTTCTCTACGGCTATGATGCCCGTCTGCTATCATTATAATCAATGCAAATTCGCGAGGGGCTAAAAATTCACCGGACCGGGTGTGGTGTCATCGTACAACCCCTAGAGGGTGTGGTAAAACATCGAGAGCAGCATGCATTGGCCCTCACATAGGCTGTGTGCAAACGGGACCATATCACATGTCGGATCAAGCCATCGACAGAGAATGCGTCCGGCCTGTGAAAGGAGTGCGGGGCCCGTTCCTTCATTTGCCTCAAATCTCGATGCCACGTGATGTTAGACCTAGTAACCAAGGCATGTCTCGTGCATCGCATTCAACCGGATCCACAACATGCATGCACACATGTCCATGTATGAGTCTAAACGGCGGGGATGCATGGTTCGGGGACTGGCATAAGTGGTGTGAGTCCAGTTTGGATCTAGCTACCAAGAGGTAATGCATGAGTCTAAACGTCTACCAAGAGGATGCATGTCCACGTATTAGTATAAACGTCTATGTGATGCTCCACACGTGGGTCTAGACGGCGGGTCTGCATGTGCTTTGGATATAGCTACCAAGAGGTAACACGTCCGGTTTGTGTCTAGGCGGTGGTTCATGGGGCCTGGCGTGGTCTCGTCGTATGACCCATGAATGGTGTGGTCAAACACCAAGAGCGGCACGCATAAGCCCATACGAGGGCTATGTGGAAGGCATGCCATATCGCATGCTGGATGTAGCCAATGGAGGGAACGAGTTCGGCATGCAGACGAAGTGTGGGGCCTGTTCCTTCATTTTCCTCAAAATTCGTTGCCTCTTCATGTGGGACCTATCCAAAAAGGCCCGTCCAGTGCATCACACACAGCTGGATTCACACCATGCATGCACACTTGCCACGTAGACACCCACCATAAACCTTTAGCCAAGTTGACCCACACCATCCATCCACCCTTGACGCCACCTCGGTTCGTTGGATCTCCGACGAGTCCCTTCCCTTGGTATGCCAAGCATGTTAAAACGACACACGGCTACACGTCTTGCACACCAAGATTGGCGCATCATGCACTAGTGCCAACAAACATGTCCGGCTGAGCATCTTTGCCCATTATCTGGATCGAGGCGGCTAGCGGTGCATGTTGTCGGCCCTGTTGCCTAGCGGTGCATGCTATGGGTAGACATGAATCGCATCACATCGGATCAAGATTCCCCTCTCTTGTACCGGACGCCGGAGCAGCACAAATGCATGGTAGAAGAATCTGTGTGGTTGATGTGGGATCTTGGATGAGACCATGGGATAGGTGCATGTTGAAATTCAAGATTTAGGAATTGATAACAAAATGAAAACGACAATTCAATTGTTTGTGCAGGTGTACAACATGTATTACGGAGAATGTGGAATATGACACATTCACATGCATTTTGGCAACAAGTGCACTTTTGGAGGGGGAAAACAGGTAGCCCCCGTGCCTCCCACGATTTTTGTTCCATGTATTTCGCCACAAATATTGGAGGAAAAAAGAAAATTGTATTTTCCCCTCAAAAACGACTTGGGAAGAAAAGATGAAGTAACCATATTTAGCTACTCCATGGAGGTTGTCCCCGTGGGGAGATTCGATCTACCTCTCCTCGATTTTAGGGTGAGTTCAACGTGAATGTGATGGTGAGAGGCTGAAGAAGGAGTTTTGTGCATTTATAACAACCTTTGTTTTAGAACTATTTAATAATAAATGAAAGAGAATATGTGAAAAACAAAAAAGACAAAGGATATGCGTACATGTTGGGCCAGCCCAACCATCTATAGGGACGCGTGGTCCAGCACGCGGGTGAGGTTCGCGTGGGACAGCCCAACAAAATTTGGCCCAACGCTGAGACACACTGGGCGCAACTGACGGGTGGTGGGAGTTTAGTCCCACCTTGCCAAGCGAGACGCGCACGCACCTACTTATATATGCGGCTGAGACACCAATTGCATGAGCCTCTCTCACTCGAACAGGAAGTTCCCTATCCACTTCTGTGTATGCCCTGTGGGGCCTACTAGTAGGAGAAATCAACGTCCCACGGGCCTGCATCCTGGCCCATATGGTTGTCGGGTTTCTAGTTGTATGCAGGCCATGGGGTTTGATATCTCTTGTTAGTTGGTGGGCTTTTTCTTTTCCAAATCACCCAATTTTTTTTACACAGTCACATCCATGTAATAAACATGATTATCAAAGAAAATTCAGCAATAATGAAGTTTACACTATCCCCTTAGGGTAAAGTCAGAGGTATGTACCTGAGTTTCACTGAGCCACTATAAATTATATAAAATTCTAAAAAAATGGAAAACTTTCAAATTCCGTCTATGTTTATGAAAAGATTATGTGTACAAAATTTTAGGTGATTTGGATGTGGTCGAAAAAACCACCTTGTTGGAAAAACTCGCTTAAGTGGGACCAAACGATCCGTTTGTAATGAAGTGATTTTTTGACCGTCTCCAAAATAACCCCAAATTTGTTGTACACGATGACATAAATGTAACAATCAGGATATCCAAAAATAAAACTCAAATTTTTTAGGTTTACACTGTCCCCTTATGAAAAATTTCGTGGTAAGGCAAGTGAGGTAGCTCATGACCATAGCCATGGCATCCATTGTTCAAATGGCCTCAAACTGTTCCCCTTTACCCAAGTTGACCCACACCATCCATCCACCCTTGACCCCACCTTGATTCGTTAGTTCTCCAACCAGTCCCTCCCTCCGTAAGCTAAGCATGTCAAAGCGATACACAACTACCCGTCTTGCACACCGAGATCGGGCATCATGCACTAGTGCCAGCAAACATGTCAAACTGAGCATCTTTGCCCATCGTGGACACTACCGCATGGTCTAGATCGAGGTGGCTAGCGGTGCATGTTGTCGGCTTGGTTGGCTAAGGGTGCATGATATGGGTCAACATGAATTGTATTGCATCACATCTAGAATCCCATGTCCGGTACCAGACGCCAGAGGCCCGGAGCAGCACGTGCATGGTACAAGAATCTGCACGGTCGCTGGCCGAGCTTGGATAAAACAAATTTGACCTAACTGACATGGGGTAGGTGCATGCTGAAATTCAATATTTAGGATTTTTTAACAAAATAAAAACGACAATTCAATTGTTTGTACAGGTGACACGTTCACATGCAATATGGCAACTAGTGCACTTTTGGAGGGGAAAAACAGGTGCACTCATTCCACCATGCCTACCACGATTTTTCTTCCATGTATTTCGCCACAATATTGGAGGAAAAAAAAGAAAGTGATTTTGCCTCAAAAATGATTTGGGGAGAAATTCTCAACTAACCATATTTAGCTACTAGTTGGAGGTTGCCCCCCGTGGGGAGATTCGATCTACCTCTCCTTCATTTTAGGGTGAGTTCAACGTGAACGTGCTGGTGAGAGGCTTAATGTGGAGCTTTGTGCGTTTACAACACAGTTGTTTTAGAAAAATAAGCACCTTATATTGTGAAATTATAAAATCCTTACTAAAACATGCTAAAAATCCTTATTTTAAAAAACTTGTTTGTCTTACCAGATAAAACAAACATAAAATTATGGGGATCGTTTATTGCGTGGCCTTTCTCCAGCCCCCCTCCCTCCCATATTCGGGACATTTACCGCATTTCTAGGGTTGTAACATCGAAAGTTCAAGATCTACAACGGCCACATGAAATCATAGCAAGGATTGGGATGAAAGCCCCATGTTAAGCTCATTGGTCCATATATGCACCATATGCTACCAAAGGGAGGGGTGGCCTCGACGCCGTTCTCTAGGCTATGATGCTCATCAGCTGCCGTTATAATCCATGCAAATTATCTAGGGGCCGAAAATTCACGGGACCTAGTGCAAGTGTAATCATACGACCCCTAGCGGTTGTGCTAAAACATCAAGAGCGCATGCGTAGGCCCTCACGTACGTTATGGGCAACTGGGGCCATATCCCATGCTGGATCAAGCCACAGAGTGGGAATGAGCCCGTCCTATGAAGGGAGTGCGGGGCCCATTCCTTCATTTTCCTCAAATCTCGGTGTCGCGTGATGTTAGACCTAGTAACCAAGGACCGTACCGTGCATCGCACTCAGCTGGAACCACAACATGCATGCACACATGGCCACATATGAGTCTACATGGCGGGCATGCATGTTTCGGGGGGTGGCACAAGTGTCGTAGGTCATGTGTCTAGGTGCTACTCCACTTGGGTCTAAACAGTGGGGGTGCATGGTTTGGATCTAGCTACCGAGAGATAACGCGCCCGGTTTGTGCCTAGGCGGTGCATCATGGGGCTTGGCGTGGTCTCATAATACGACTCATGAAGGGTATGGTCAAACACCAAGAGGGGCATGCATAAACCCTCACGCGGGGTAAGTGTAAACGAGGCCATATCGCATGTTGGATATAGCCAATGGGAGGGAACAAGTCCGGCATGCGAACGGTGTGTGGGGCTCGTTCCTTCACATTCCTCAAAATTCGGTGCCGCTTCATGTGGGCCCTAACCACAAAGGCCCGTCCCGTGCAGCACACTCACCTGGACCCACATCATGCAAGCACACTTGGCCACGTAGACACACACCGATAAACCTTGACAATAGCTAGGGTTTAATAATTATCCAATCATTTTACCTAATCGGTACAACATAGCTAGCGATGAACAAAAAAGCTAGTAAATGCCATGTGAAAATAAATGTGCCAACTGTCCCTTCTAGTATTTTTTCGGTATTTCTCCCTTCTAGTATTTAGTAGTACTGCGCAAAACAAAAAAAATGTCCCTCCTAGTTTGCTATTTTTTTAACACACTATTTTGGTGTTCGGTTTATGTTGCCACGTTTGTGGACCGACATTGTGCATTTTTTCTTTTACTTGGTTGGTTGATTGGTTGGTTCGGGCAAATCTCTAGGTGTGCACGATGCCGTATACGTGCATGTTTGTACCTAAATTTCAAAAGTGACGAATTGTGTGTGGCCTTGACCTCTCTCTCCCAAACAAATTGAATTTTCACTCCCCAAATCTAGCTCCCGCCTCCAGCTTTCGATCCCCTCTGCCTATCCACCCACGTCTTCGTCACCACCCACTACTCGCCGCCGCCAAAAAGCCCACATTCTTGCTGGCGAGGATGATCCTACCTGCCGGGAGAGTGTGCGTGGCTGGTGCGCTCTGTGCGGCGGATGTGGACCCCATGAAGGAACTAGTCGACAAGGACGTCATCGTCGCCGATTCGCAGCCGCAACTGGCCCAACACAGCACCAACGACGACGAATCGGTTAGTGTCTGCAGATATTAACCCTAGAATTTTCCTTCTCGAGGTTAACCCTAGAAATTGCTCTCTTGTTATTCCTCGCTATTCGTATAGACAATCGTACTGTTTGCCTTTTTTTGGTTAATCGTACGGTTATCAGTCCTAGGGTTTGCAAATTTAGATGAATGGATCATTTGTATTCCATTTTATGCCTGTCTTCCATATAACCAAAGTTTTAGGAAACCAATACAAAGAAAAAACAATCTATTACCTGCCTTTGATATAATGTACAATTCGCTGGCATGAGATTTTTTTCTTTTAATACCAGATTGCAGATTTGGAAGAATGGGAGAACTACTACAGCTGAGGGAAGCTTTCAGAAAGAAAATCTTCAAGTGGCTCATGGCTGCAAAGATTGTGTACCGGCATAACGGTCTCTATAAATGCCCATTCTGCAGGAAAGAGAACCAGCATCCAAAACCACATCAATTGCGGCTCGCAGGAAAGTGAACTCGCTTAAGGCAAAACCTGCTGAGTTGGCCAACAAATTGGGGAGGGTGAAGACCTAAAAGCATATAGTCATGTTTGTTTTTTGTGTTCTATCGACACCAAATGTAAAAAAATATGGGCCCACATGAACAAGTATCAATCTTTATCTCCTTCGATGGTCAGTCCCACATTGGCCAACATGAACAAGTGTTGAACTCACTGGACTTACATCCTGGCAAAATTCGGTGTCATTCTGAACCTGCTTCATGGGAGGCCTTTCGGGATGGGAAGGGTCCATCTCGAAGCATGTTTTTGTCGACATCCTTGAATTGGACCAACAACCTTGTACCAACATGACTAGCATCATTGCCAAGTTTCGTAGCTTTTTGACATTGTAAGGATTATCTAGGGCTTTCGCGTCGATAAATCATACTAATACTTACGTTTTTTTTCTGCGCTTGTTTTTTTCTGCGCTCGAGGGTGGGCTGCCATGCATCGTGTCGTTGGGCTGTGTAAAGAAGCTGACCCGTTGGACCGAGCGATGTCTGCCGCCGTTGCATGCGCCCAAGCGAGCCTACGTTGCATGCGGTTGCATGCATGCGTCCGCTTCAGCCTACGTTGCATGCGTGCACATACGCGAACACTACTAGGGAAAAGGCTAGCAGCAGCGCGGGTTTTAGACCTATCAGTAGCGCGGGGTGGTGTACTACTGATAAGGTGCTACAGCTAACGAATAGCAGTAGCGTGCCTCCACCCACGCTACGGCTAAATCGACTTAGTAGCAGCGAGTTCCAGGAGGAGCGCTGCTGGTAATTAGTAGTAGCGCTTCTCTCTGCCCGCGCTGCAACTATTATTTCATATTTTATTTCTTTTTTATTTCATGTTGTATTCGTACACCTTTACACAAATTTTCATACAACAAGAATTTACAAATTGTTTTTACATCATAATGAGTTATTACATCACGGGGTGAAAGAACCGTGTGGACTAGTTTCAAGTGGACGGACATCCACTTGAAACTAATCCGCGGTTCTTTCACCCAATGATATAATAAATATCATCATCATCATCATATCATTAACAACTTATCATCATCATCATATCATTGGTCACTAGTCGTAATCACAAGTACTCCTCACATCTTCAACTCTAACACATTGTATCACATAATAAACATATTGTACCTCATAGGACCTACTACATTCTCTTAGGACCTACTATATTCTCTAAGGTAAAATAGCAAAAACAAGATTGCCCCTCGCTCTCCATTATGGAGAATGCAGATTATCCTGTCTCCAATTCTTTCCTTTCGCTTAACGTTGCTTCCAAGAACCTCCTTACGAATGTCCAAACATTTTTTCCACTCTTTGATTAGCATGTGTTCACCGGTTTCAGAAATTCGATATGCACAGGTGAGATCTGTAGGATGACCTGGCTGTAGGTTCAGAACTTCAAGGCGACCATTGTAATACATCAGATGAGGCACACAATCCATCGGGATTTTCTGTTGAAAAACATAGTAATAACTTTGTAGTTAGCAATGATGTACTAGTTTTAGAAGTATGCAAAAGATGCACGGATGTCGTAATAGTAAAATATCTTACCAGGGTATCTCCATAGAAGTTATCATGGTTCAACACGTGCACTAGTGGCACGTATTCACCATAATTTGGAGGAGTTCGATAATAGGTATTGTAATTCTAAAAAAAGTACAATAAGCAATCAGATGATTTTTCTCCTTATAAGTTAATTCGGAGCCATCAGTGTAGTGGGTTTTGTCTACCATCTTCTGCACATTCTTTGCAGATTCAAAATAAGCTGTCAATGGAAATAAGCTGTCAACTATTTTGAAATAAACAATATAAATTAGTTAATAACTATGTTTGAGAAACTCACATTGCGGTAGAATCAGAAGCGTATCAACAAGAACCCAAATGTCCATATTGTCTTGCTCGATGTCAGGATCACCAAGATCCATGCTAACAATCATATCCTCATAAAAACCATACATTTTGCAAAGTGCTTCCCAATTTTGGCAACCAAAATGGGTTACGCTCTGAGAATTGTACAGATTTACTTCAAAATCGATATCATGATGGGTCCTTAGGTGTATTTTCTTTGTTTGAAAATTTTCATGGTCTTCAAAACCCATCCCCTCTAAGACATAGCGTCTTGCATGGTATGGGATAAGCTAGTCAAACTGTAAAAGATGAATATTAGACGTTGAAATAGTTGAAGTCATGCTTAATTACGAAAAAAACACTTGTCGTTGTTGCGTACCGTTTCAACATCGAAGGTCTCCTCGAGCTTAATGCTGAAGCGCCGATCTTCATCCAACTGAACGAACCTGTCGCACATACCTCGATCATCGTGGCACCAACTGCACTCCCTCGGGAGACTGTCATCGTCCGAGTACTACATTTCCTACGTTCATAATTCAAAGATTAAACTTGTACATATTCTAGCACAAGTCATGCCAGAATTCACAGAAAAATCCGGCATGACCTTTGCTAAAAAAGGACATATCAAGCGCCTGAAATTTGCTGGAACGGAAATTAATCAACACTCCGGCAAAACATAGGCCACTCGGAGGTGTAACCAAAACATGAAATAATTGCTTAAACTCAAAAATAACATAAAATATGGCATGTTCAACTAGTTCTATTAATTCAACTAGTTCTATTAATTCAACTAGTTCTTACTAAATATAAACTTAGTATAAAAAGAAAAAAACTAGTTCTTTCTAAAAATGAAGTAGTTCAACTAGTTATTAATTTACATACTATACTAGTTCAACTAAAACTTGACTAGTTCAACTAAAACTAAACTAGTTCTATTAATTCAACTAGTTCTTACTAAATATAAACTTACTATAAATAGAAAGAAACTAGCACATCTACTACTACTAATTAACATCTAACTACTACATCTACTACTAATTAACATGTACTACTGCTAATTATACAACTAGTTTACCATCACTACTAGTAATTAATATCCACTACTTCTAAAAATCATTATCTATGAACCCTAAATTAACATCTACTACTACTAAAATCATCTACTAACTAAGCAAAGAGAGAGGGGGTTGGGGAGGGGTG
>NC_041382.1:275460901-275463025 GCF_002162155.2 Triticum dicoccoides | reverse complement strand
CGACGGAGGGGCGGCGAGGGCGGGCTCGGGATCGGGAGGGCGGCGGTCCTGGGCGGCGGGCTCGGTGGGCTCGGTCGAGGGCGGCGGCGGTGAGGTCGAGGGCGGCGATAGTGTGGTCGAGAGTGGCGGCGGTGAGGTTGAGGGCGGGCGGGCGGCGGCGGCGGCGGTGAGAGCGCAGGCGCGCTCGGGCTCGGGCGGCAGCGACAGGGAGTAGGGGAACATGCCGGTGGGGGGAAAGGAGGACTTAGCGAAATTTTGATGCGGGGGGTGGTTAACTCGAACTAGCAGTAGCGCACGTACAGAAAACGCGCTATAGCTAACTTATCTACAATGCGTTTTGGGGAAAACCGCTACTGCTAATGGAAGCAGTTATTTCTTTTGTTTAGTAAAAACATCAAAAATATACATTGGTCATCATTGATCTTTTTGTGTATAATCTAAATAGTCAACATGAATCCTCACTGTACTTGTATAGGTACAGGCGAGGATTCATATTGCAACCACAAATCATACACATATAGTTCAATGAAGACCAAGTGCTCGAGATAGGTTGAGAAGCAACATATTTAAGGTGGTAAACACCTTGTTCGCTTAGCAGTATGGGACTAAACTTAATTAGTTGCGGTCATACTTAGCAGCAGCGAGCTTTGAGCAAAACCGCTGCTACTAAGTTCTTTAGCAGTAGCGCGTCCATGGGAAGGGCGCTACTACTATATCTAGCCTCGAGGCAACACCGTTGCAATTATAGTAGTAGCGCTCTTTTCACCTAGAGCGCTACTGCTACTCAGTCATTAGTAGTGGAAGGAGCACGCGCCGCAGAGCCGTCCCCGGTTGACCTGACCGACAGCACATAGGCTAGCACTTAAACTTCTCATTTTGATTCACACTACAGTTTCCCACGCGTGTACACTCCCGATGCCGCGGTGGGTGGAAAATTTGTTAACATTTGACCCCATTACTGCCAAGGTGGCTATTTAAGCCACCTACCATGTTCCTGTTCCTCTCACACTCTTCATCCATCTCCCATACTCTCCCACCTGCATTTTGCGCCTACCCTTCTTCTTCTTCACCACAAACAGCCCCAAGAACCAGCCTGCCGCAGCCATGCAGTACACCGGGCCAACCTACCGCTTCCCCCCATCGTGCCGGAGATGCTCTATGCCGCCGGGGTGTACGTAGAGAGCACCATTCGTGTGTGGGCGATGTCAAGGTGGAGGGGTGCAAGGGGGCTCACCGACTTCTTCCTTCGGACCGGCTACGGGAACCTCCCTCGGGGATCTCCAAGGATGTACCGAGTCGAGGAGGTCATCCACAACGGGGTTGTGGTTGCTATCCTTGCCCACTTCACTAACCCCTTCGACGCGTTCTACCTCCTCGGCCGCGTGTTCTGGTGTGGCTGCGAGTTCATAACTTTCACCACCCATAACATCTTCACGGACTACGACAACGTATTCCCCACCGACGAGCGCATGCACACTCTATCATACCCCATCAACAACACCGCGGAGGAGCAGTGAAGGGCACCCGGAGGAGGAGCAAGGAGGAGCCTGGTGGAGAAGCGGCGGCCATCTATCTATCTATCTATCTTTTTTAGCTAAAAAGTCTATCTATCTATATTTGTCTTGGTGTTATTTAAGATGTAAGCGTACTATTAATTCATGTTGTGGGGTTTGGTTGGCCCGAATTATCTATATTTATTATACAAAGTTTTACAGTGGTTGGGCTTTTATGGAACCGTTTTAATCTCTGGCATTTTAGTCATAGGAAAAAATTGTCTCAAAAAAGTCATAGGAAGAAAACAATCACGCGCCGCCCCTCTCATCCAATGCAGAACCGCCGCCGCCATCGTCCTTCCCCTCACCCATCGCCATTACAACCGCGACATCTCCTCCCTCTCCTTCTCCTCCTTCTCCCGGCCGCAACTTTGCTCGTCTCCTCTTCCACATCCCACCCCCTTCTTCCATCCACGCAAGAACCTCGATGGAGGAGCAGATCGCCGGCGGCGACCAGGTAAAGATGGCCATATTGATGGAGATCCGTTCTTGGTTTAACAACATAAGGTAGTTGCACTGGACGGCAATGGCCACTTTGAGGGAAATGACATCTAGGGAGAAGAAAAAGCTC
>NC_041382.1:275429662-275460723 GCF_002162155.2 Triticum dicoccoides | reverse complement strand
CCCGCCCGCACAACTGAGGCACGACATCGAGATCCTCCAGTGGGCGATGGAGCAGGACAATTCGTCCAGCTCGTGGGACATGCGGAGGTGGTGGGCGTTCAGATCCAGGGCAGAGCATCCACTGGATCAGGAACCCATGGTGCACGAGGTGCCGTTGCAGATTGTGGAGCTTCCAACCGAGTCGGAGATGACTTCGAAACGCAAGAGGAGGAGGACAGTGGTCACGACATCGCTTCCCCGCTGTTCTCCATGGTTCCCTCGCCGCTCCCCTCGTCTGAACGGCGGCGGTACCGTTGTTTAGGGTTCCCCACTCCTAATCTTCCTATTGCTCGTGCTTACAGTTGTGGTGGTAGTGATTGAGTACATGGTTTTGGGGGCTGGATTATGATGTATATGAACCCTAGGCTAAATTTCTACTATTGTAGTGGTAGTATTTGATGTTCACCTACACTTCTACTCCAAAAATTTGTTATGTGTCTTTCTATTATTAAGTGCTTGATACTATATTTGAACCTTTTATTTTTGAGTTGTTGATTGCTTTTTGGTAGAGCTACCAGCTCTTATGGAGATGCTCATGTTGTATGTCTTGTTCTCCATGATTTTTACTTAGCATTTTGTGCAATTAGATGCCATGAAAAGCCATGTAGCATATTTATTTATTGCCTCCAACATGCTATCATTTTACTCTGTGCATCTCAGCAAGTATAAATCTATCAGCTATAAAACTTCACGAATTTTCTTGATGGTTCCCATTAAACTATAAATCCCCCTTTTGTTTTCAAAGTAAGCCACTGACATCCGGGTCCCACGGCAGTCGCGCACACACAAATGCTCCCAGTCATGTGGCCTCTGGCCCACTGGTCATACTCGATGGCTAGCCAATCTCAGTGTGCCTCTACCAATAACTGCAGCCCTTTCTGTTATAAAACTATGCAACTTTGCTTGAAGGTTGCCACTAAAAATATAACTTCTCTGGCCAAGCTTCCTAAAGTTTATTTGCATTCTGTTGTCAATACATTCATGCCATGCCTTTTGTTGCTATGACAAGTTTATGTTGCATGGTAAAATCTTGCTCTAAAGTGGCCATGTCAATATAATTGTTTGATGTTAAAAGTAAGTTGCACTTGTGAGCTTGGTTTTGTTTGCTTGTTGTAACCATCATGTCAACACTGTTTCTCATTATAACTGTTTCAACATAACTGTAATTTTCACTAAGTCCTAACATGTAACAGCAACTTTGCCATTTGTGTTTCGCAGGAAAAAAACTAGAGTTCACAACGCTGGAGACCTGGAGTTGTGAGGCTAGGAGACTGATGGCGCTGCTGCTGGCTGATCCTTCTTCTTCAAGCTTTTGTTCCTCCTTTTCTCTCTACTCGTTGGATTCCTGGGCTACATCCCTATGTGTTGTTAATGTATTAAGTTGATCCTTTGAATTTATTGTATTAGATTTAATGTGGAAGTACCTTAATCTCTACGAAAGAGATGTTGGTTCTATGGCTGATAATTTCTAGGAGGATGCTTAAATTCAATATTTAGGGATTATTTTGAATTGTTTGGATTGCTTACCACATGTGTCATGTGGTCAATATGTAGGGATTATTAACATATGAAAACAAAAATTCGATCACCTATGTAAATGTGTACAACACAATTTTCAAGATAAATTGAAACGTGACACGTGCACATGCAATTTGCCAACAGGTCCAGTTGTAGTAGAAAAAGACTGCATGTGCACGTATCCAACCGTGCCTCCTATGATTTTGTTCCATGCTTTTGTCGCTGCATGTCTTTGGAAGTAAAAAAATATAAGGTGATTTTCTCACAATAAACCGTTTTGGAGAGAAATTTGCAACCAACCAAAAATATCTACTGCGTGCAACTTGGCCCCCGTGGGGAGATTGGATCGACTCCTAGATTATAGGGTGAGGCAATCGTGATCGTGAGAGAAGAATTCTTTTTTTCGAGGGAAGGTAGGAATTTTGTGTGGTTTTACAAAATGGACCTTATTGTAATTAAGGAAATTATTATTTAACAGAAACCTTGCTATTTTCAAGCCATTATAAAAATAACTAATTTTTTTTGGAAAAAAAGTTGATTATGGGTTAGTTTGTTTTGTGGACATGTACGTGTAGTGGTGCATGCTGTGGGCCCAGGTGGCTCTAGGTGCATGCAGTGTATCATGCTGGCTAGGGGTGCACAAGGTAGTAACCTGGTGAATCGGGGTGGAAGTCTTGTGCTAATTCTATTTTGTGGTGTGCGACATATGAGTCTACCCGGGGGGAATGCTTGGGCTTGGGGGCCGGTGTAAGTGGTGTGGGTCTACTGCGTAAGTGGTGCGCCACATGAGTCTAGGCGGCGGGGGTGCATGGTTTGGATCTAGCTACCTTGAGGTAACGCATCCGGTTTGTGCACTGAGTGCGGGCCCGTTCCTCCGTTTTCATCGGTGCTTTCTCTCGGGTCAACGGAGAACAATCCAAATGCGCATGCTAGGTCCCAGCCTTTCTTGGGTCCCGCGTGCCATATTCGGGACAGTTGCCGCATTTCTAGGGTAGTATCATCGGGATTCACGATCTATACCGCGGCCACATGAAATCATAGCAGGGAATGGGGTAACAATCACATGCTAAGATCTTTGGTCCATATATATGGTCCATGTGCCACCAAAGAGAAGGTCCGCCTCGGAGCCATTGTCCATTGAGAGGAAATGAGTCTGGCCTATGAACGGTGTGCGGGGCCTGCCCCTTCATCTGCTTTAGAACTCCGTGTCGCAAGATGTGGACCCTAGCAACCAAGGCTCGTCCCGTGCGCCGCACACCAACTGGACCCACACCATGCATGCACGCGTGGCCAAGTAGACACTCACCGGTCAACCTTGACAATGTACACAAGACGCATGCACACTCATTAGCCATCTAGCATCCAGCCATGCACACCTAGCCAACTTCACTAAAACCGTGCACCGTTTGCTAGGTTCACCCACAACATCCATCCATTTTTGACCCCACCTCGGTTCATTGGACCTCCGAGACAAGTCCCTTCCCTCGGCATTTCAGGTATGTCAAAGCAAGATGCGACTACACTTATTGCACACCGAGATACGCCGTCATTCACTAGTGCCAGCCAAAACTGTGCACCTGAGCATCTCTACCCATGGTGGACACTAGCGCATGGTTAGGATCGAGAATCCTAGCGGCACATGATGTCGGCCTGATTGGTTGGGGATGTCGGCCTGACGAAGCTTGGAAACCATGTGTTATGTGCATGTTGAATTTCAATATTTAGGAATTATTAACATACGAAAACAACAATTCAAGCGTCTATGTAAAGGTGTACAACATAATTTTCAATAAAAAAAATGAAACATGACACGTGCACATGCAACTTGCCAACAAGTGCACTTGTAGTAAAAAAGACAACCTATGCACGTATCCCACCATGCCTTCTATAATTTTTGCTCCATATTTTTTTGCCACGTATCTTTGGAAGGAAAAACAAAAGAATGTGATTTTCCCATAAAAACCATGATGGCGAGATGGTTGCAACCAACCAAGATAGATAGTGCATGGAAGTTGTCCCCCATGGGGAGATTGGATCGACCACTCCTAGATTATAGGGTGAGGCCACCGTGAACGTGATTGTGAGAGGGTGAAGAAGGATTTGTTTTTTCCAGGGAAAGGAAGTAATTTTGTGGGTTTATAAAAAGGAATGCACCCCTTTTTGAGGGACAAAAAATGCACGTTATAATGTGTAATTAATGAAATTATAATTTAACAGAAACCTTGCTATTTTCAAGAAATTTAAAAACAACTTACTTGTTTTGGCAAAAAAATGTTGATAATGCGATAGTCCATTGTTTGGACACTTACGTGTAGTGGTGCATGTTGTAGAAATCGGGGTGGAAGTCTTGTCCTAAGCTATTTTGCGGGGTGCGACATATGAGTCTACACGGGGAATGGTTGGCTTGGGGGCCGGCGTAAGTGATGTGGGTCTAGTGTCTAATTGGTGCACCACGTGGGTCTAGATGGCGGGGGTGCATGGTTTGGATCTAGCTACCTTTAGGTAACGTGTCTGGTTTGCGCAATGAATGCGTGCACGTTCCTCCATTTTCGCCGATGCTGTCTCTCGGGTTAACGGAGAACAATCCAAAAGCGCATGCAAGGTCCCGGCCTTTCTCGGAGCCCGCGCTTGCCGTATTTGGGACATTTGCCACATTTCTAGGGCAGTATCCTCGGAAATTCAGGACCTATACCACGGCCACATGAAATCACAGCGGGGATTGGGGGTGATAGTTCCATGCTAAGCTCTGGTCAATATATGTGCCATGTGTGACCAATGAGCAGGGCCGCCTCTGAGCCATTGTTAAGGGAAAAAATGCCGGGTCTCGTCTGCCGCCGCTATAATCCGTGCAAATTCCTGAGGGATCCAAATTTCTTGGGACCTTTCATGGTGTGGGTGTGGTCGAACATCGAGAGCGGCATGCATAAGCCTTCACATAGGTTGTGTGTAAACGAGACCAAAACGCATCTCGGAGCTAGCCATCGAGAGGGAACAAGTCCTTCTTGTGGACGAAGACCGGGGCCCGCCCCTTCATCTGCTACAGAACTCTGTGCCACAAGTTGTGGGCCCTACCCACAAAGGCACATCCTGTGCGCCGAACGCAAACTGGACCCACACCATGCATGCATGCATGTCCACGTAGACAACCACCATTCAACCTTGACAATGTACAGATGACACATGCGCACTCATTAGCCATCTAGCCCCCCAGCCATGCAAACCTAGCCACCTAAAATCAAACCATGCACCGTTAGCCAGGTTGACCCACACCATACATCTAGCATTGACCCCACCGCGGTTCGTTGGACCTTCGACGAGTCCCTTCGGTATGCCAGGCACGCCAAAGAGACACGCGGCTACACATATTGCACACCGAGATCCGACGTCATTCACTAGTGCTAGCAAACCTGTCCCCATGAGCATCTCTGCGCATGGTGGACACTAGCTCGTTGTTTGGATCGAGAAGGCTAGCGACGCAAGTTTTGGCCCAGTTGGCTCGGGGTGCATGATATTGGTCCAGACGAAACACATGGCATCGCGTGGATCAACATTCCCCTCCTCGGTACCGGACATGGATATATGGCAGACGAATCCGCGTGGTTGCTGACGAAGTTTTGTCACATCCATTTTCCATTCCATTGTTTATAAAGTTTTACAACATATTTTAGGACAAATATAAAAAATGACATGTGCAGATGAAACAAGCCTGCAAATTCAGTTGTCCCTCTGTATGACTTTGTTCGGTGTAATGAGGGAGTTGCATTACACAATTTTTTGAAGGGAAATTGCATTACTCATAAATCATGGTTGTGCATAATCGGGCTATTCATTTTAGTGAGAAGTGAGAAGTTAGGTTTTGACGTGGGAAGACGTGGTGGTGTGAACAACACACGGGGAGGTGTGAACGTGGCAACAACTCCTTTTGACTGCTCAGGACTAAATCGGCGGCTCCGCTTCCCCATAGCATGCTCCGCTTCCCCATTAGCATTTATATCGTTGCTGCTGCCCTCTTCCTGTCCTCTTCCCCATCCACAAATTCGAGGGTTTTCACCTCCCATGCCTCACCACTCGCCTGCCCACCCCGCCGTTGCTCCCTTCCCGCTGCTGCTCCCTTCCCGTTGCTGCACCTCCACCGTCGAGATGCCCAAGCGCACCATGGGAGGGGGGGCCAACGCCGGGTCTGACGCCATGGCACATGAAGCATCCAAGCGCCGTGCGAAGCTGCACATGGAGAAACCCCTCCCCTCCGGCGAGGGCTCCAGCCAGCAGCAGGGTGGCCGTCACATCATCGACCACGTCCAGGCTCCGGTGCAGGTGTCACCTACGCCGGAGCAGGTGGCTCCTCCGCCGGAGCAGGTGACTCTTCTGCCACGCCATCTCCCTCCTCTCCCACGCCATCTACCTCCTCTGCCGTAGATCGTGGTCAACATCGACGATGACAACGTTGAAGAAGAGGTCAGTCCTATTTTAGGAAATATCCTAGGTTTCCTTGTTCAGTCCCTTATCTATTTTTGGGCATGGCTAGGGTTTCTACTTTTCTTCCATCTATGAAATCCACACCTAGATTTGTTAGATCAGGTAGGTTTTGAGGGCGGGTCCACATGGGGTGCATGGGTGTGGGGGCGGCTCCTCATTGTATAGGTTATCATGTTTGTAAGATCTACCAACCACTCCGATCCATGGCTCTCATGCATTCAAAATGTGTTGATGCCAAATTTTAAGATAGATCTACCAACCACCCGAAATTATTTGCCCCAAATTTCTTATATATGGTTCTTTTATTTTAAATGTACTAAAAGTGGTGTAGTTTATGCACTAAACTTCATGTCAATTTGTATAAAACTAGCCTCTTACGCTTAATCCAGCAGACACATTTTTTGTCGTTCAAATTGCTCAACACCAATTGCTTGATTCCTGGAGTCCAATTACCATAGGCTGTAATATCATTGACTTCTTATCATCCTTACTTGAAATATATTATTTGGTTGCTTATTTTCAGCATAATATTTTCTGCAAGTAAAGGATAACAACACCATGCCTTGTTTACGAAATTGTCATACTAAATAATCTTCATTTTCTGTCGTTCATGTCTACACTGTAAGTATGATGGAAAAATAATATTTTCACATGAACATTTTAGCTATTACTCCTAACTCTTTAATTTCTTGAGTAACAGAAGCAGAGGCAGAAGAATGCCTTCTGGACTCAAATGCCAACTTGATCTCAGGCGTTTGAAAAATATTGTTGTGGTTTTGGTTTGCAATATTAATGTTTGAACACCCAACTTTGAAATCCTGGATCCGAAGCTGTGTTGCTAGGTTGCATTAGTTTAGGCATGTATATGACATTTTTTGATCTATATAAAATATTATGCTATTTATGTGGGACCAGGTAGCCGCTCTGGCTCCTCAGACGGAGCAGGTGACGCCTCTTGTGGCCGAGCCTATGGTCGTCGGCGATGTCAACAAATAAGACGTTAGTCATCTATCTCCTTTAATTTTTTGTAAAATCCTAGGTGTGCTCTGGTCAATCCTAGGTGTCAACCTAGATTCGTTAGATCCGTTAGGTTTCAGGGCGGATCCACATGGGTGCATGGGTGTGGGGGTCAGCTCCTCATTGTATAGGCTATCTTTATTTAAGACCTACCAACCACTCGGATCTCATGGTTCTCGTGCATCCAAAAATGTGTTGATGCCAAATTTTGATAGCAGCAGCACCGGTACAGACGTACAATACTGCACCCGAATTTTTTTGGCCAAAATTTCTTATATATGGTACTTGACCGGCATGAAACTGTCCTTGCACAACCATTTATGTGGGCCCCAGTAGCTGTTCTGGCTCCTCAGACGGAGCTGGTGTCTCCTCTGTCGCGGGTGACGCCTCCGTTACCCGAGCCTATGGTCTCCGGCGACGTCAACAAAGACGACGTTAGTCATCTATCTCCTTTAGTTTTTTTGTAAAATCCTAGGTGTGCTCTGGTCAGTCCTTTTCTCTATTTTTGGGGAAGGCCAAAGTATCTTTTTATCTTTGATCGATGGACTCCATATCAATATTCTGTAGATGTGTTAGGTAACTAGCTAGGTTACATGTTTTGAGCCCTGTATAGGCAATATTTTGATGTAGATAAATTATTCTGCTAATAAATCCACCTAGGTTTGGTGACTGTGCTAATACAAATACGTAGCTTGACCTTGGAATTGAATTGCCTATGTAGGTGCTTGTGAAAATATTTTCTGCAACTTAAGGATAACAATACCATGCCTTGTTTATGAAAATGTCATATTGTATGGTCAAGAAGTAAATAATCTTCATTTTATGTCATTCATGTCAGTACTGTCATTACGATGGACTAAGAATCTTTTTACATGATAATTTTAGATATTACTCCCTCCATGTGAAAAATATTGTTGTGGTTTTAGTTTGCAATATAAATTTTTTAACACCCAAGTATGAAATCCTGGATCCGCAGCTATGTAGCTAGATTACATTTATTGAGGCATGTATATGTCAGTTTTTTACCTATATAAATTATTCTGCTAATAATCCGGAATAGGTAGCTCCTCTGGCTCCTCTGCCGGAGCAGGTGGTGGCTTCTCAGCCTCAGCCGGGTGTTCGTCTCCTGCAGTTGTTGCCTCCCCTGCCCCCACATGTGGTCATCGCTGACGAGAACGAAGAAGAGGTTAGTCATCTATCCCCTTTATTTATTTATTTATTTATTTTGTAATATCCTAGGTCTTCTCTGGTCAGTACTAGGCAAATAAGGTATTAAAATGTTGAGTACATGTTTGGTTGCACTTGATCGATCTTTGGTCTAAATGTTCCATAAGTGGCCGTGGCAATGATTTTAAACATTGATTATCTCTAAGCAATGGCTATTTTAGAAAGAAATTGGATATCATCAATGTTTTACCTGAGTTGTTTTAATTAGTTCTTTTGTAGGGTTTTTATCATTTATGCCACCAGTTGTATCCCACTACTCAGTTTTTCCCTTAGAAGTTACAGCCGCTCAAAAATGCCATCGATTCGTGAGATGCTTACTCAAAAATGCCAGTAAATGTATAAAAAATGCCATCGTTCCTTTAGATGTTTGCTCAATAATGCCATTAGACATTGTTATTTTCATTTAAAACTTGTTGACCATCCAATATGACAAAAAAAGCCCAGGACCGCATTTTAGTTCTCTCTATCTCACAATGATAAGTGTGGCCCCACTTGTGAGGAGTAAGTAAGTGAATAATTTTACAGGAAAATAAGAACACTGTTGGGATCAAGTGGGCCCACACTTTATTGTAGTGAGATAGAGGGGGAGCTGGCATGCTGGTCCATAGGTATTGATGCCATTATAGCATGTCAAGATAGATTTGATATCACAATAATGATGTGGAGTGGCATTTTTGAGCATGTGTCTAAAGAAGCGATGGCTTTTTTTAGCAGTAGAAATTCCTAGTGGTGATACTTAGTTGTGGGACACAACTGGTGGCATAAATGATAAAAACCATTTTTTCTATGTACAACATTTGGGATCACTTATTGTCAGAATTAATAATAATTAATTACTTTACCTAGAACGTTGAATGGTTCAGGAACATTGATGGGTGGGGTATCGATCAACAGGGGAAACTTCCACGATGATAACATGTGGACTTTCAATATCCATCATCATTAACACACAAAATTCTAACCCTAAATAGATACAGCTCTCGAGCTATTTTATCTAGTCATGCATGTAAGTTATAAGTCTTTTTTTGCATTAGTACATCTGTATGCTGCTCTGCCATGTTACATCATCAGTTCATGCATTTTTATGTAACAAGTGATTTTGTTGCACTAAAGGCTGTTTGGTTAGTGACTTTGCCAAAGATTGCCATACCTAAGGTTAGGCAAGTTTGACCAACTTAAGTGAGTGTTTGGTTCCAGCCACACCTTAGGATAGTCACACTTGGGTCCCACATGGCATACACACAAAAAGTGTGGCAAGGTTCCCTTAGGCCTGCCAACTTGTGGCTCTCCTTTTGATGAACTAACCTTAGGCAAGCTTGGGAAAAATGTGTGGCAAAATGTGGCAATGCTAGTGCTCTCTTCGACATGTATGGTTTATCCTTCATTTTTTTACTATATGGTACTATCCCATTTAGTTGCTTATGTACCAACTAATAAGTTATGCATTTATTTTTTCAACATCATTTGAAGCTATTTTACGCTGTCATCAATTACATTATGTTTCATAGACTCTATGCCTGCTGAATTCTCATATGAGATATACTTACGCAACATTTGGTACTACATGTAGATCCTAAGTGATGATGTCGACAGCGACCAAGAAACCCAGAGGATCTACATGAGGCAGAAGGTGAGGGAGCTGGATAGTGGTGTGCTCAAGAAACGTGTTAGGCCAAGAATCGGAAGGGGGGCTACGGATGCCCTTACTGCACCAAGCTGATGAAAGGCGACCTGAGAAGTACCATCAACCATGCAGTCCGAACATCCCAAGGCAGCATCAAGAATGGCTACGCTTTTAGGGTGAAGCACGCCGCATATGCTGTAACACCCTCGATGCGACTATAGCTCCGACGTGTCGAGGCACGACTTAGAAACATAATCGCATTGAAGGCATAAGTCGCAAGTCAGGCAATCTTCACAACATCCCATGTAATATAGATAATAAAAGGGGAAGATAACATAGTTGGCTTACACTCGCCACGTCAATCAAGGTACATAAATAACATTACATCATTCAAACACTCATGACCCGACTACGGCGCCAAAATAAAAGATAACCCAACATGCGACACGGTCCCGATCACCCCAACTGGGCACCACTACTGATCATCAGGAAAAGACACGTAGTATCGTTGAGAGTCCTCGTCGAACTCCCACTTGAGCTCAAGCGCGTCACCTGGAGCGGAATCATCAGGCCCTGCATCTGGTATAATAGTAATCTGTAAGCCACAGGGACTTAGCAATCTCGCACCCTCGCGATCAAGACTATTTGAGCTTATAGGTAAGGCAAGGTAAAATATGTGGAGCTGCAGCAAGCGACTAGCATATATGGTGGTTATCCTGTTCGCAAAAGAGAGCTAGAAGAGGAGGCAAAGCGCGAGCGAGAAACTAGAGGACAACCTGCGCAAGCATTACTCCAACGCCGTGTTCACTTCCCGGACTCCGCCGAGAAGAGACCATCACGGCAACTCACACTGTTGATTCATTTTTAATTAAGTTAAGGTTCAAGTTATCTACAACCGGACATTAACAAATTCCCATCTGCCCATAACCGCGGGCACGGCTTTCGAAAGTTCAAAACCCTCCAGGGGAGTCCCAACTTAGCGCATGACAAGCTCTCACGGTCAACGAAGGAATAGACCTCCTCCCGAGACGTTCCGATCAGACTCGGTATCCCGGTTCTTCAAGACAACTCCGACAATGGTAAAACAAGTCCAGCAACACCGCCCACTATGCCGACAAATCCCGATAGGAGCTGCACATATCTCGTTCTCAGGGCACACCGGATAAGCTAAGCGTACGGGAGCCAACGTAACCCAAGTTGCCAAGGGACGGCCCCGCACGGTGCTCTAGGTTGGACCAACGCTCAGAGGAGCACTGGCCCGGGGGGTTTAAAAGAAGATGACCCTTGAGTCCGTGAAACCCAAGGGAAAATGCTAGGTGGCAAATGGTAAAACCAAGGTTGGGCATTGCTGGAGGAGTTTTATTCAAGGTGGACTGTCAAGGGGTTCCCATTATAACCCAATCGCGTAAGGAACGCAAAATCCGGGAACATAACACCGATATGACAGAAACTAGGGCGGCAAGAGTGGAACAAAACACTAGGCGAGAGGCCAAGCCTTCCACCCTTTACCAAGTATATAGATGCATTAAGATAACATGGCAATATAATGATATCCCAACAAGTAATTAAATGTTCCAACAAGGAACGGTCTCCAATCTTCACCTGCAACTAGCAACGCTATAAGAGGGGCTGAGCAAAGCGGTAACATAGCTAATCAACGGTTTGCTAGGACATGGTGGGTTAGAGGTTTGACATGGCAATTTGGGAGTCTTGAAAGCAAGTGGTAGGCATCGTAGCATTGGCATAGCAAAAGAGCGAGCATCTAGCAAAGCAAAGATAGTAGTGATTTCGAGGGTATGATCATCTTGCCTGCAAAGTTGTTAGAGTTGACTGGATCTTCGAAAGCAAACTCAACGGGCTCCTCGTTAGTGAACTCGTCTCTCGGCTCTACCCAAACAAGACAAACAAGCAAACGGAATACAATCAACCACGTGCAAAGCTCAAACAATATGATGCAAGGATTGTATGCGATGCGGGATGCATATGCAAGATTTGACAAGGAAGGCATGAACCTGGCCTCAACTTGGAAATCCAAGTGTGCCACTGGAAAGATGAGATGAAATCGCTTGAAAATGATATAAAGAACGCCGGAATCGGAGTTACGGTTTGGAAATGGCAAGCAATTCAAATATGACCACGTTCTGCGATTTACAACAAGTAGCCATCTAAATGCAACAAGATAAACATGCTACAGCATCCAACATGGCATCAAAATACATGGCAGGGATGTATTCAAGATGCTGAACAAAAGTCTAGCAATGAGCTACGGCCAATTCATCCATTAACAGGTTCAAAGAAGCATGGAAAAATGCATATGACAAATAGATTTCAGACTTTGTGAAATAAACACTTGTCTGGAATTTCAGATCAGGTAGCACACTTCGGAGCAACAAATCTAGATGCTACAGGACCTGAACATGGCAAAATAAAGCATGGCATGGAGCTACTCAAATATATTAACAAAAGTCCCTTAGTGACCGTGAGACAAAAGTAAATCAGAAAATACATTTGCAAGCATGTGAACATGGCAAAAACATAATCAGTTCTCAGACTTAGTGAAAACTGGAGCATGCTGAAAACAGATATCAAGTAGGCATGTTTACGAGCTCGATGCACTCACTATAGAGTCAGTAATGACAATCTAAGCATACATCCATCAAGAATACACAAAATGCAAGCTATACATGGCAAGAACAATAGCATAGCATGCACGGATCAACTACAACATCATCGGCAAAATCGCTATCAAGTAGACAATCTGCCCAGATTCACGAAATAGCAAAACTAGAGCTTGATTGACTCAAGTTAGGGTGCTCCATAATTGCAAACAAAGACATGGATGGATAGAGGAGTATAAGATTAACAAAACATCCTTACTGATCATCCTCAAAAGAGGCACGGATCACTATGAAACAACATGAACATATGACAATATGAGATAAACAGCTCAAGGACTTAGCGGAAATGCTAAGTTCCTGAAATCAGCATTACCAAGTGCCTCACTTTGCAAGCTTGTGCTAGTCACCACACACATCATAAAAATACATGGGTTGCACCTCTGTAAAGATGGCAAAACCCTTAACAAAACATATGTAGAGCTCATGGGCATATCATGCACACAAAAATCATGGCAAAAATGACAAATATCTAAATGGAGCAGCAGATCTGACAATTATCTCAAGTAGCACTCTTCTAACAGCATTTCGGGCATCAAGATGAACTCAAATGAAAATGATGCAATGAGATGAAATGGTGTACTCTACGAGACGAACATTTTGATATGCTATATGCTCAAAACGAAGCTATGGATAAGGAGTTATAGCATGATGAAAATGGGCACATGAACTAGGGTTTCGGGAGAAAGTCAACCCCGAGATTTAAACTCAGATCCAGATCCGGGGCTTCACGCGAACCGAGGATCGCCGAGATCCCTGTAGCGGCCGGAGAAGTCGTCGAACTTGGCGGTTGGGGTCGCCGGATCTTGGAGAGGCGGGCCGGACGGCGCGGATCCTGCCACCGGAGAGGCGGACGGCGGGTGGCGGCGGTTGTCCGCGCCGGCCTCGGTAGGCATGGCGGCGCGGGCGCCGGCGAGCGGCCAAGCAAACGCCGGCGGAAGGAAGGCGGCGCCGCGGTGGAGGTGCGGCGACCCGGGCATGGGGAAGAAGATCCCGAGCGGCGCGGGTGGCGATGGGCCTCGGGGGCCCGATCCGGGCCTCCCGGGCCGGAGCGGCGGCTTTGTGGGCGCGAGGCGGCGACGAACGGGGGCGTGCCACGTGGTGGCGGTGGCGGAAGTCGGACATGTCCGTCGGTGGCGAAAATGTCCGGCGGCGGCGGACGAAGTGGATCTAGGTTAGGGATGGAGGGGATCCGGGATTTTTAGGAGGGGTTCTTTATATAGGCATAGAGGGAGCTAGGAGAGTCCAAATGAGGTGCGGTTTTCGGCCACGCGATCGTGATCGAATGCTCTAGATGATGGAGATGGTTTTGGTGGGTTTTGGGCCAACTTGGAGGTGTGTTGGGCTGCAACACACACGAGGCCTTTTCGGTCCCTCGGATAAACGTTGGAGTATCAAACGAAGTCCAAATGATACGAAACTTGACCGGCGGTCTACCGGTAGTAAACCAAGGCTGCTTGCCAAGTCTCGGTCCAATCCGGAAATGTTTAATCCCCACACATGAAAGGAAGGTAGAAATGGCCACCGGAGGAGAACGAAGCACCGGAATGCAAAACGGACAACGGGGAAAATGCTCGAATGCATGACATGAACACGTATGCAAATGCAATGCACATGATGACATGATATGAGAAGCATGACAACGACAACAACACATGGAGACAAAAACCCGAACCCGAGAAAATAAAATAACTTAAGGCCGGAAACGGCAAGAGTTGGAATACATATTGGGAAAGTCATATCCGGGGTGTTACATATGTCGAGTACTTGATGAGGCTTCTTTGAGGCTTTAGGGAACTGCGCACCCTCGTAGCTAGAACTGATGCTCTTTTGGTTTTAACTATGCTAACTACTACCCTATGCTATACTTTGTTGGTGAACGTTTATGGTCGAACTATGTGCACCAGTACTACTAAGTGGTGCTTGCTTTTGTATATATGGAAGTGTTGAACTAAGGTAGAACTATGTTAATTGGTGTGTGTTTTGGCATCTCTGCTTGTTAAACTCGTGCTCATTAATCATCTATCTCCTTTATTATTATTGTAAATTCCTAGGTTTTGTCTGGTCTATCCTTTTCTCTATTTTTGGGGAAGGACAGGGTTTATTTTTTCTTTAATCGATGAAATGCCTATCCAGATTATATAGATGTGTTAACTAACTTGCTAGGTTACATGTGTTGAGCACTTTAGAGGTCATTTTTTGATCTATATAAATTGTTCTTCTAATAATCTGGCTATGGTTGGTTATTGTGCTTATACTATTTTGTAGCTGCACCTTGGAATAGAATTTCCTATGCAGATGATTGTGATAATAACATAAAATTGATTTGCGCTGAGCACGAGTTATGCACTAGGCAAATATGGTCTTAAAATTTTGAGTAAATGCTTTGCTGGTTTTGTTCTTTGAGCACTGATTTTTGGTTTTAATTTAATGATCTACCTAAGTGATTGTGACAATGGTTTTAAGCATTGATTATCTCTATGCAGCGGCTAATGCATAAAGAAGCTGGATTTCATCACTGTTTTACTTGAGCATTGTTAATTAGTTTCTTTGTAAATAAAAAATTTTGGGTCGCTTCTTGTCAGAATTCATAATTACTACTTATCTAGAATGTTGAATAGTTAAGGACCATTGACGGCCGGGGTATCAATAGGGGAATCTGCCACGACGATAACATGGGGACTTTCAATATCCATGATCCTAACCACACAAAATACAGGGTGGCTCTTTTATGACAATGGACTGGATGCAAGAAAGCAACAAAATGGTCTTATTTATGTAGCAATTTGCGGTTAGCTAACGAGATCCATAAGATAGACAACTGGCGGTATCTTTAAGATAGAGAACCAGGAAATAGTAGCTGGATATGGTAGGAAATACTATTGATGCATGGCTAGAGGTTCTAGGCGGCCAACGGTGCATGGTGTGATGTCTACATGGCCACGGAGACCATCGTGTTGGTTGTGGCATGGCTACATGATGATCACATGATGATCCAAGTAATACTATAGTGGCCTCTGAGTACATTTCTTTCTTAGTTTGAAATTTCTAGATCAATTGATGGCAATTTGATCTGATGTTTCACAAGTCTTGAGCACCAGGGTTTATGTACAAAATTTTCAATCCCCAACCCATCCACCCCAGACATGAACTTTGGATTGCATCACGTAGATGTACAAAATCCAGTTCCTAGCGCCTTCCCCAAGCGCCTACGATTTTGATTTTTTCCAGGATCCTAATTAAGCGCCTAAATAAGTCGGCTGCATTGTAGGTGCCCAACACCAAAGTCTTTCCGCTGTAGTAGGTAACTACCAATTACTCCCTGCATCTCTCCCCTAGGGGACGCTCTAAAACCATCGCCACCGCTCACACGCCCGCATCCCTGCCGCCGGATATAAAATCCACTCATGGAGGTCGATTGGCCATCATGACAGAGTGGGGCCATGGACGTGGGGGGCCTATCATGGACGCCGTCGTGACAGATCGTGGACTTGTGGAGCTAACAACCGACGTCGTCGTCCATCGCATGGATATGGATCCCCACGAGAAAGCTTCGGACTACTCGGTGTCCGATCCAGAGAAGCATCATGTTAATGAGGTGCAGTACTCCGTCGTCGATCACAAGCAGCAGCAGCACATGCACGACATGGACTGGAATTCCGTTACGGTAATTTTAATTTTTTAACCCTAGATTTGTCTTCAAGTTTAAGGTTAGAGGTTAATCATTAAACCATCAATACATTGTTGAATTGGCATAATGGAATCTAGCTCTAAATATAATGTTGATCATCAGTACATAATGATCATTATTTATTCAATCAATCTTTGAGAAATTAATGGTTCATCCACTCCACAATTTAGTGCGTTTTGGTTTAATGCTAAAAGTCAGACATCATAAAGGTTGGGCATGTTTATTGACAATTTTTTTAAAAGTACATCATATGATTTATGCTTTCAAATGGATTTGATATTGCTTTTTTCTCCTTAAATTTTCAAAGTCAATAAATATTTACTATAAAAATAATTTATAGGCACTACAGAATGTAACTTAGGGAATATTAGTTACTATAAACAATGGTGCAGCTTATATCATACATAATTTAAACTTGCAGCCTTATTCTCATGATTATGCGGACATTTCCGAAGGAGAGATGGATGCACACACTCAGAAAACCCTTGAAGAATTGCAGAATGGACAGTGCAACATGCTTAAGCGTATGGCATATCGTTGCATGTTCTGTGCCAAATATCTGGACCCGGCTTTCGTTAGTATTCTTGAGCACGCCGAAGGAGTTTCCAAAGGATACCAAATGAAGCATGGTGTGAGGGTGAAACACAAGGCGCTAGCCTAATATCTCATGAATTTGTCGAACAAAGAGAAGGTCCGAAGAAGGCGTTATGAGAACCATCATGCCAAAGAATAGATGAATAAATGAAACCATGATGAAGTTCTGTTTGGCATAAGTAGTCATTCACGGGTTTTTTTAGATACCAATGAATATTTTAATTTATCATAGTTCTTGCAAAAATGTTACATTTATTAAATTTAATCATAAAAATGCATACAATTCAATTATTGATTTTTTTTAAATATTTGCAACCTTGCATCTAATAGTTTACCATTTTATTGGTTAACCATTATTTTCATATATATATATACTGTGGAGTGCTTAAAATTATTCAAGATCAATTGGTACTGAAAGACTCATCCACATGCAATATGAATAGCTGTGTATTTTTAGGGTTTCTTTAAAAGAACACATGTGGTCATGCTGATCTTTTCTATTTGGCCAGAATTGGTAAAGCTGCCAAATCTGCATCTGATCTGGCCCAACACTTTGTTCCTTTTGTGGGCCTGCACAAGTGGGAGGAAGAGAGAAAAGTGAGCGATGGCCCCAACCCCACCCCCATTCCCAGTCCCACCACACTTCGTTCTTTGCAGAGACAGAGAGGCGACGCGGAGGGCGACGGCTAGGGTTTGCCAAGCCGTCACCTTGGCCGCCCCCGTCGTCGTCAAATCGGCCGGATCCGCGAGGCCACCCACTCCCCCCTGCTCCGGCCACGATTGTCCACTGCTTCATCGACAACAAGGTCTGACAACGACACCTCTTCTCCCCAATCCTGGTCGCGCTGCCCGAAGCTCCGGTGGTGCCAGCTTCGAACAAGTCTACTCCAGCCCCATATGATACCACTTCGCAGGTAAGATTGATCTTCCTTGCCCTTCTAATGTCGATCTGACCTTAATTTTGCGATCTAGTAGCACCGCCCAAGTTAAAATATGACACTTGCTTGTGTGCATGTTTCGGGTATTCGCAGATTTACTGTCAACTAGTAGGTCATATTGCAACAAGTAATTTTACAGCAAGATAATCTGACAATGTACTGCGTAATAATGGTTTTACTTGTTCGTATGGGAGGTAATGGGTAAACACTTTCATGCAAGTAAGAGAAAAAGGTGGGTGTTGACCAGCATACCTTGCTCATCGACATAGCTCTCACTATGCTATCATCTTGCTTGACAGATGCTATCAAGTACTTTTCCCCCCGGGTAAATGCCCCCCCACTGCTAGATATAAAAAAAGTATATTCACAGGAGCATACACATGTTTTGGTTTGTCGGGATAGTTTGAAGACTGTGTATATGTATTTGCTGACGCTTAGTTATTAAAAACTAAAAAGGCGAGCACAGAAGCAGTCCATGAGGAAATTTGTAATGATGGAATGAGGATCAGTTATTGTTTCATGTATTACTCGATGGTAGTATGGTGATTAGTGCATATTTTGAAGGATTTGTCAAGTATAGACTGCTCTTGATTGGTGCATGTTTTTGATGATATGTGCACACATGTAATATTTTTGGTTGGTGCATATTTTTGCTAATTGTTGTTACTGCTTACTTGAATTATGTCAGCCTATCTCCAAGATATGGTATGGGCTTGTTGGGGTCAATGAAAATTTCCTGTGAGCTAGTAGTTCACATTGCAATAAATTCCTCACTGTTGGATTTTCTGACATTATACTTCATAATCATGATTTTACTTGTTGGTATGGGTAGTAATGAGTAAATAAATAGCAAGTATACAAAAGGGTGACTATTGGTCGGCATACCTTGCTCGTTCTCATAGCCTTCACTATGATGTCATCTTGCTTGAGAGATTCTATCATGTCCTTATTCTCACTGGAAATTCAAAAATTAACCTCCACAACTACCTCTAAAAATGTTATGTACAGCAGCAAATGCATTATTTGTTTTGTTGTGACAATTTAAAGACTTTATATTTATTACCTGATGGTACCACACAACAGCCCATCAGGAAATTTGCAGTGATCAAAGGCAGATCAGTTATAGTTTCACGTATTGCTCGATGAGAGCAGTCAATCATGGTTCATTTTTACATGGCTACTAATTGGTTGGTTACCAAGTTTCCTAGTCCAGCTCACAAAATTGTAACCTTGAAATATCCTAATTGGTTATATCTGCCGAATGATTATGAGTCTAACCACTAGTCTTGACTAGTCGTGCGAATAGTTGTCGACTAGCTTTTTCGTGTAGATGTTTATACATGAAGTACGTACTTAGCAAGTCCTAATGGAAGACTGATTTCATATATCAATAACTAACATTTGTTCATTACAATGCATGTAACAGGTTTGAATGGCAAGGGAAACCTTCCTCATCAGCATTGAAGAGAGTGATCACCGGACCACCTCAGATGATGCTTCAGATGGCACTTCACATGGGAGTGACGGCTATAGGGGTGATGACGACACCTCTAGCGACTATGACACTGATGATAGTTCTGATGGAGATGGCGATGTGGACCACGATCCTATCTTGGCACTACGGGGCAAAGTTCTATTTGGCTGGTCAGATATTAAACGAACCATGAAATATCAAAAGTTGATGTTTGAGTGACACTTGATTACCACACATTACTCTGTTTGGGTTCTAAATGACCTTCCAAGTCAACATTGATTGAACTAGAGCTTACATAGAGCAGTGTTTAGTTGTTAGTTTAAATAAATCAAATATTCAATTTGCCCATGTTTCTACGAGATATTGCTGGGTGGATGTGATTGGGTTATCTATGTCCTTCATTTCTTGATCATTGGAGTAGGCATTGATCATTAACCCAGTGCTGATGTTCTAGATCTTACATATGAAATTATTTACTACTCTGTCATCTTAATTTTTTTTGATACAGGTCCGGGATACCATGTGAGAAAAGGAACTTTCGAGGATCGCATCTTCTACGACAACCATGTATTGCTAAACGAGGATCGGTGGGACTATCTCAAATCCATAGTAAAGCACTGCGAACCTCCCATACCATACTATGTCAGCACCGTCACTCGCTCGGCAGTCATCAGAGGGAAGAGCAAGATGGTAAACACTTGGACTTTTCTTTTTGCAAATCATACTTCACTAGTGAAAATGCCATCATGTAGAGACAGAGAGGAGGACGGGTGTGGTTGTGCAAATCATACTTACTTTTTTTGTGTGCAAATCATACTTCATTTTTATGTAACATTATTTATTTCCCTGTGCAATCAGTGCTTCTCAAAGGAGTACAGTCATGCCTACCTCAAAGATTATCTGCAAAAGCCCATGGTTGTGCGTGTCACCAACGAACATTTTGAAGGTAATAAAAGGTCTTGTTCAAGATGGGAAAGAAGGACAGGCGAGCGATCATGATGAAGAACTGGAGAGAAGTCGTTGAGGGTGCCAGAATGAAAGAAGATCAAATGACTATGTTCAGGTTCATGGAAAGGAGTGAAGGTGGGCTTAGGGTGAAGATGGTTAGTGGCATGAGGATTCATTGACCCACCGCAGTAGTTTGACGCTAGTTTTATAATCTGTATGTACTAGCCAGTAACTGCAAGTTGGTAGTATCAACTTTAGGGTCCACTAAGTGCAACTTAGTAGTAATTGGTACTTGGTAGTAACTGGTACTTCGGTGGTATAACTTTTGAGTCCGACTGGATATGAAGATCGTCCAGTAAGTGGAACTTGGCAGTAACTTGGTGGTAGTATGAACCCTATGTGGCGTAATGTACTTGCTATGCAAGTGTATATATATAACGCACCCTGGTACCCTCCTTGATATAATTACCTCTATGGAGTGCAATTATATTTCCTTTTTTTGCCAGAGTGATGCTAGTATTTTTATAATCAAATCTAACCGGGTTTCAAATGGATTAGACACTACTTTCATTTTTGAACGAGGTTTTTGTGTTGGCTAGTACGAGTTATTTTGAAAATGTGGTTTGTATGTGTGTCGCACAAAAAAATGAAATGCAAAACAAAAACTTGCGGGTCGAAATGCAATGCAAAAAAATGATGTTTCTGTTACTTTCGAGATGGCATGCTATTTTCAAAATGATGTTTTTTAATTAAAAAACAGTATATAATTAAAAAACATGCTATCTTTTAAAAAGCGTAATTAAAAAATGTTGTTTTCAAAATCAGCACGCTGCTTTCAAAACAACATATTTAAAAAACCATGTATTTCTTGAAACCAGTTTAAAAACAGCGTTATATTTTTTAAAACAGTGTTATATTTTTTAAATCAGTGTTGTATTTTTAGAATGAGGCTGTTATTTTGAAATCAGCATGCTATTTTTAAAAACAACATATTCAAAAGAACATGATTTTTTTTAAATCAACATGCTATTTTTGAAATTAGCATGCTATTTTAAAAGTAGCATATTGAAAAGAGCATTTTATTTTTTAAATAAGCATGCTATTTTTAAAATTAGCATGATATTTTTGAAAATAGCATGTTATTTTAAAATTAGCATATTGAAAAGAGCATTAAATTTTTAAAAGTACCATGCTATTTTTAAAATTAGCATGATATTTTTGAAATTAGCATGTTATTTTAAAAGTAGCATAATTTTAAAAGTAGCATGCTATTTTAAAAATGAGCATGCTATTTTTAAAATCAGTATGATATTTTCAAATTAGCATATTCATTATATTTTATTTTCAATTGAACATGTTTTTTCAAATGAGTATGCTATTTTTAAAATATCAGTATGCTTATTTTCTATTTGAAAATAAATGATTTTCAATGTTATTTGAAAACGAAGTTTCTATTAATGTTCTATTTTCATATATATATAAATTTTCGGTTTCTATTTTATATTTCAAGTATGAAATTTGACTACACTTTGAACAAATTTCAGCAATATATTATGTAAAAAATGAAAAAAATACAGAAAACCAACTGCACTAAAAATGCATTGTATCCTCGATGTTGATAAATCATAACTAGCCTACCATGTCGACCCATCCATAATAAAATGAGGGTGTACCAATCAAACGAGGAATTCAGAAAAATAGTGGCAGTCCATCAAATAGGTCTAATACATGAGAAACAAGGTGGATCACGACATGGAAAACTGTCTACTTTAGTTTGTTCTCAATTTTTCGACCCCAGAAATCCTTTTGTTTTCTCTGCTTGACCCTCTGCATCTAAACATCATGTCTCGACTTCACTTTAGCTTTCCTGCATGAAACGACGTTTGTTAATAGGATAGCAAAGAAGATTTGAGCATGTACAATACACTATAACAGAAAAAACACTAACTTCACTGATTTTCTCTTCATAGCTATAGAAGCTAACTTGACAGCTCTTATTCGCTCAGCCTGTGGTACATTCCTATCAGGCCTTTTTGTCTTCATCACCCCTTTGGCCTGTTCTTTACCGCCCTTACTAGAGTCTTTTCTGGAATGGTTAAGAAACGTCAACACAGTACTAGCAAATACCTGACTTCTAGAGTGGACATGTAAGTACAAACACTAACTTCACTGGTTTTCCTCGCGCACCCTTGTCATCGTTCTTTTTCGTCCTCCTAGCATTGACATTTGGAGCGCCCTTGTGTTTCCTGCAAAAAATGAAATAGATGAATCTGCAGCGAGCATTCGAAAACATGTTTAAGTACGCACAATTGTGCTAATGCCCACTTGTTTGGTTTTGCGTAATCCTCTTCTGCAACCTCCAATGGTCTCTTTCTAGCCCTCCTCAGCCCACCATCTTCTGCATCTGAATCTTCCTCTTCTTCCTCATCTGAATCTCCCTCTTCTTCTGCATCTGAAACTCCCTCTTCTTCTGCATCTGAATCTTCCTCTTCTTCTATACCTGAATCTTCCTCTTCTTCTGTATCTGCCTCTGTCTCTTCTTCTGTATCTGCCTCTGTCTCTTCTTCCGTATCTGACTCTGTCTCTTCTTTTTGCTTCTTCCTCCTTGTGCTATTTGATTTCCCCGATTTTTTCCTACGTAAATAGAACAAAAACATGTGAACACTCTCCGGGAGAAGAACATATTAATGCTGTAAGCATGTATGGAAATGAACAATGAGATTAACATGTGCACTAACTTTGTTGCTTTTTTTGAATCTTCCTCTTCTTCTATATCTGAATCTGTGTCTTCTTCTATCTCTGAGTCTTTCTCTTTTCGCTTCTTCCTCCTTGTGACCTTTGATTTTCCCGATTTGTTCCTGAGTAAATTGAAGAAAAAGAGAGAACATATTAACATTGTAAGCATGTATGGAAATGAACAATGAGATAAACATGTGCACTAACTTCGTTGCTTTTTTTCCTCTCATCCGCTCGCGCCTGGATTTAATCCTCTTGTTCGATTCTTCGGTAGTTGGTCTCCCTTTTGGAACTATTTTGATTGGATTTTCCACGTCATTAGTGCAGCATTTGCGAGCAGTAGAGAAGTATGTCGGCAAAGGAGCAAACGATTAATGGCCTTCATCTAAATCAGTTTTTTCTCCATCAACCAATATACTCCGGAGGAACTCCATCACCTGTTCTGACTGTGAATCGCTAGCTACGGCTGTGAATAAAGCGTCACTAGCCATGTTGCGTAGTTGATGATACTTATTCATGTGATCAGACCATACATGAGTATTCGCAATCCTCGAAGAAGGGAACGCTGGCTTGGCCTACATTGTCCATCTTTTCTTGACAATTTTTTTGGAAATGTGTGTACACCAAGATGATCCAGAACGCAAAATATATGTGCGCATGGGTAATCCTGACTTTCCAACTTTTCACATTTACAAGCTGCATCATCCAATCTTGCTCCTGTAAACAGACAAGTCACATGATATATAAAATCCACAGGCTTAGCATCCACGCCTTGTGCATCCAACTTTTTTGCCTCCAACTCCTCACGGTCCTTACCTTCCACGTGATTGGGATCCTTAGCATCCAGGTTTTTGGCATGCAAGTCCACACCATCCTTGCCTTCCAATTCATTGGAATCCTCAGCATCCAAGTTTTTTGGATGCAAGTCCTCAGCATCCTTACCTTCCAAGTCATTGGGATCCTCAGCATCCAAGGTTTTTGCATGCAAGTCCTCAGCATCCTTACCTTCCAAGTCATTGGGATCCTCAGCATCCAATTTTTTTGCATGCAAGTCCTCAACATACTTGCCTTCCTTACCTTGCAATTCTCTAGCATCCCTGCCATATGGGACTTTATCATATGGGGCTTTGCGCAAAACTCCAAACACGACCAAACCACCACATGCTACCCAGTCTGTGACCTGCCAATTTGTCCCTTCGACAATCTGACGCTTTACCTTTGGAAACATCACAGTTGTATAAATATAAGAGGCAGCAATCTCCAGAGGGTGTGCGTTCAGCTTAGTGAAGGGTATCGTATGCGTTGCTACTATGTCTAATGCTGCTTCAGTCTTCCGCATTATGGATACACAGTGCTCAACATGCTGCAACAAATCAACAAGCTGCATCTTCCTGTTCAGGTGCACATGAAGCCTTGAGTTGAGAGACTCACTCCTCTGATTACTCATCATGCCTAGGAAATATCTACCCATTGTGTACACAGCAGCCCATTTGTGTTGCAGCTCATACATCCTGTTAACCCATGACGACCCCTTGCCCGTTGGTTTTATTTTGAACCGAACCTTATAAGCCTCCCATCTTTTCTCAAACTCATCAACATCCCAATGACGGTAAATGAATTCCCTAAATTGCTCCAGCTTTTCCTCGTGGAGGTGCATCACCATATTCTCCTCGATATGCCACGTGCACAAACGATGATCTGTTCCGGTCCAGACAGTAGCTATTGATTTAGCCATTGCACCGTCCCCATCGGTGATTGCTGAAATTGGTGTCGTCTGGGACATTGCCTCCAAATATACATGAAGAAGCCGCTGATATGATGCAACTGTCTCGTCTGACAGTAGACCGACCCCAAACAAAACTGTGCTGCGGTGATGGTTCAGACCAACAAATGGAACAAAGGGAAGTCTATACTTGTTAGACCGATATGTACTGTCGAACACCACGACACCACCAAAGGCAACATAGTCAATGCGGGATTGTGAGTCATCCCAGAATATGTTCCTCAAATGGCCTTCATTGTCTTTTCTCTATTTGAAAAAGAATTCCGGGTCTGCTTTTTTCTGTGCAATCATATAGGTGAGCAAATATCTAGCGTCACTGCCTTCTATCTTGCGCTTCTTCTGGACTAAAACAGGGTTGTACAGATCTCGATCTATAAATCCAAGCTTGTCGGGACCTCCGGCATTCTTCTCCATTACATACATAATCTGATGTGTTCGAAGTCCACTGACAGCATACTCGATGACATCGGCCTTTTGTGCGTCAGTCATTCTACGATGAGCCGACAAGTACGGAGTCAGGTCAGCAGGGACAAACAGATGGTTATGCTTGTCGACAAAATTCTTGACGAACCAGAGGCCACTGCTATCTTGTAGCTCAACCTGAAAAAGAGCGGGACACCCACACCGAGAAATACCCCTCGGTGTTCTTTTTCTTTCAGCTCTGTTAAAGTGCTCAAGGGCCCGCCATCCTTGTTTGCAGCACTTGTATGTCCTTCTGTATGCATTTTGTTTCAGACCCGGACCCCTGTACTTCAGATCATCCTTTCTAACACCAAATCCTTTATTTCTTGCATAGCCTACATAGAACATGTAGGCTTCTTCCTCAGTCCTGAACGTCTTCTTCACAATCTCTAAGTATTCCATACACTCATTCAGGTCTGAACCAACCATGCCTTTATTATCAATTCCTTTACCTTGCATGTGTACATCATCCATGTCTATGCCATCCTTTCCTGCATCCTCATTATCCTTATCATCCATGCACATACCATCCATTCCTTTGGGGTCCATGCCTTTGCATTCGTTGCCTCTATAACCCATGTCCTTGTCATCCTTGCATGTATCATTTTTGCCATCGTTGCCTTTATCATCCGTGTCATTATGCTGCCAGCGAAAATAGATAGTCAATGTTACGGATGGATAGCATACGTTACCGAAATTATGCACTACTCTGCTTAAATAATTGATTTAATTTTTCATATCGGATTCATGTACCTAACTCAGTCCTTCAAATGTAAGTAAATATGCCCTGACTAAATCCATAAATTTGTAATTGATTGTACTAGCTCTAACTGATGATCTCCTAACTAAATCCAAAGTCCATGAGTCCTTCAGATGGCTTGATAGATCCACCCTGATAGATCAATTATCTCCAAACTCCATTCAAAATTATCTCCTAACTAAATCCAAATTATCTCCTAACAAAATCCAAAAGTATGTCCTAACTAAATCCAAATTATCTCCTAACTAAATCCAAAGTAAGTCCAAACTCCATAAAAATAATTATCTCCTAACTAAATCCAAAATATCTCGAAACTCAATTCAAAAGTATCTCCTAACTAAATCCAAAATAACTTTCTTTGAATCCAAACCTGCTGACAACTTTCTCATGCCACATAATCCTAACTAAGTCCTTCAATATGTCCTAGCTACATCCGACTTACACTTCCTTTCAATCATAATCTCATCATAACTTTCTGAAAACATAAACCCTAATCCTCAGATGACATATCCTAAACCCTAACCAAATCCGACCGAAATGTCCTCACAACTTTATGAAACGATAAACCCTAAACCTCACATGACATATCCTAAACCCAAATCAAATCTGACCCCTATTGGTTCTATATGCAGAAGGGACCAGACAAGATTTGAGATGGCTAGGCACTTACAGCAAAGATCCGGCATGAAAAAGTTGATGCACGTCGATGAGGATGATGTGGCCTCTCGGGTCGGGGAAGGTTGTGTCTGCTCAGGGAAGGAGTGGATTAGCGGCTCATCGGAAGATCTGGCGCCGCAACCCAAGTGGGGTGACTTGCGATGGAGGGGGAGGGGAGGAGTAGGTGTCGTGGTTCTAAGACTGACAGTAGAGTAGGGGGGTAGGAATGTAGAGGCAAGATCCTAGCTATGGAGGAGTTGTACACACGAGTTTACGAGTTCAGGCCCTTCTCGAAGGAAGTAACAGCCCTACGTCTCGGAGCCCAGAGGCAGTCGACTGAATATATGTGTGTGAATTACAGAAAGTGCGAACACTTGTCCCAGAGGAGGGGGTGGCTTGTATAGAGTACGCTAGGACCCCAACTCCCCTCCGTTACACAAGGTCCAATGCTCATAAAGGAGGAGCGTTACTGGTAACGTCTGCAATAAAGTGGTGTAAATGCCCATAAAGCTATGGTTTATGTCCTGACCGTTACAAAGTGGAGGGCTTCTCATCTTTTGGTGGTCGAGTGTCTTCAAGGTGGTCGAGTGTCTTCAGGGTGGTCGAGTGAGCACATCTTCATGGTTGAGTGGATGAGGGTTTCTCCTCGACTGCTTCTCATTCTTTGTAGAGATGTCCTTGGGGAGGGTACGTCGGACAGATCCATGACCCTACCCTAGGTACATAGCTTCATCATTAGCCCCCGAATGGATCAGGGTTTGAGTGGGGAAGGAGTTGGGAACACTTCCAACGCATTTTTTGTGCTATGATCATATCATGTTCTGGAACAATGAGTTGAGGTGACGACGTCGACTCCTTTCTCAGTCGCCTTGGTCCATTATTGGTTTTTGTCGAGTGAATTTTCACGATAGAATTCTGAATGATGATGTGGAGGACGTTTGTCTTCAGTCTGACAGGTTGTTCTGCACTCCGCGGATCTCGCAGGATTCGAATTTTGGGTAGTGCGCCAGACGGACGGAATCGAGGTTATCGGGACGGATTAGGCAAGTCTCCTCGATACCCGCGCCACCTTCTTCGCCACGTACTGTGCACGCCACTGTTGCAGGATTTGTTAAGATCGCGTGGGTCCACCAGTCAGTCACTCGAATGACGACGTTATAAAAGGCCCCGGACCAGGCCTCTACCCCGTGCGCTCCCATTCTCTCTTCTTCTACTCCCAATCTCTACGCCATGCTCGCTTCCGCCCTTGTCGCTGGACCTTTGCTCGAGCTCGGCCCGTCTCCATGGGGAAGGAGAGGACGGTGGCGCTGGAATGCGTGAAGAAGGCGACAATAAAGGCGAAGGGTAAGCGGACCAGCCAGGGCGGATCCTCGTCGAGATCTGGCCTGCCGGCGGGCTGGATCTAGGGCGATTGGATCCGCTCGACAATCACCCCGGACGACCTCGACGACCTGGTGGAGGGGGCACTGATCCCCCACAAGTCGGCACGGCTCCCGGGGAACGAAACCGAGCACAACCAAGGGAGGGTGAGTGTGTTCTCCTTGCCACCCACGTAAATCGTGGATTCTCACTGCCTCCCCATCCTTTCTTCCAGGGTTTTTTGAACTACTTTGGGGCTCAACTCCACCATTTCACTCCAAACACCATAGTCTAACTGGCCGCTTTCATGTTGATGTGTGAAAACTTCTTGGGCTGTCGACCGCACCGGGGTCTTTTCAAACACATCTTCACCTGCCGCTCCCAGTTGGTCAAAAAGGCCAAGTCAAGTGATGAGAAGACACAAGTGATCCAGATGTGTGGGGGTCTGGGGATCCAGATGAGGAGCAAGAGTACTTTCCCAGCCTTGATTCTTCCCGACTCGGTCTGGGGCTCTCAGTCGACTTGGTTCTACTGCAAGGATCAGCCGACCCCGGGTCAGTCGAGGATCCCCATCAACCACTTCGGCCCTTTTCCTTGGCTTGAGTGGAGAAGCCCGCCGCACTGTAGGTAGTTCCAGAAGAGAAGGCACATGTCAAGGTGCTGGTCGAGCGGGTCGTCCAGCTTGTCTGTGACGGGGTAACCGGGATGGAACTACTGGGGGTCTTTCTCGGTCGACACATCCAACCTCTTCAGGCGCGTGATCATCCGATGTGGATGTACTCTGGGCTCGAGGATTCCACTCGGATCCACCCAGAGGACGTCAGCGAGGATACCTTGGAGAAGTGGTTGATGGGGATCACCAACAACAAAGACAACCCTCGGGGGTCTAGGAGGGTGATTCCATTCGACAACTCGCACCAGCCGGAGTAGGTATAATTCTGTCTTATCAAGTATCTTCTGATTCACCGAGTTGTATCCTGTTTATGGTCGATTGAATTTCTTTGATCGTTGTCCTTTTAGGCCCTCATCGACATGTACTCAATGCCCAATAGAGTGCAGGACCAAGAGGCCGAGGAAGAAGGGAGCGGTGGTGAGAGCAGCGAGGAGCATTCGGATGCCGAGGAAGACGAGGAGAGTGACAAATCGACTAATGGAAAGAAGTCGACTGGCCTCCTCGCAGGGAGAGGAGATCCAAACATGCTCACGACCCGGCGAGTGCTCCAGACTTGGTGCCGCGCTTATTGGTCAGTCTTCGAAGCGTCCCAGGACGCCTTCTCCAACGCCGACTGAGAAGGCTCCAAAGCAGTCCAAAGTTGCGCTGCCCCAGTGCCGAAAGCGCCGAAAGCCACCTCCTCCAAACTGCTAAAAGCTTTGCTCGGGATCAAAGTGACCGTTCCTACTATCTCCGGGTAACCATCTGACTTGTCCTTTTCATCGACTCGATTAACTGGACATAACCGATTGAATGCGGTTCTTTGCAGTGCTGCTACATCAGGAACCTCTTCTTTCCAGTACCGGGACGAGGAAATGGAAGATGTGGTAACCTCCAACCCAGGTATCAACTCTTGCGATTTTGTTCTTGATTCTTTGGTCGATTGCGTTCTAGTGGTTCACTTGGGGTCGAATGATCTGCCTTGCAGCTCCACCCAACATCATTGATCTTCCAGATGACGGTGAAGATGTGGCTCTTAAGCCCAGGAAGAGCAAGAAGGTAGCAGCTGGCAGGATGGCTCGGCAAGAACCAACTACAACACCTCCCTCCGTCAACCTGAAGACGCGGGCAGGGCCTCTGTGACCTTCGCTGCACCCTTGTCGAGTGGGCATCCTGCACTGTCGACCACACTGTGATTCCTTCAGCTGTCCAACTCCACGCCACGGAGCTCCAAGCCGCCGCATCTGGGTCGTCTGCTCACTTTTCACCAGCTACCCCGTCCCGGACAACCAGTTGGAAGCGGCTGTGGAATCCATCCGATAAGCTGACATGATGATGGAGCGGGTGAAGACAGTGCATGAGAACAGCCAGGCTGCCTACGACGCCAGCACAGCTCTTCAGGCCAATGTCCAGGTGAGTAGACTTTCCGACTGTTTTTGCTCTATGAGGAAATGTTACTCAAAAAATCTTGTTCTACACAATCTCCTATTGTTTGTGTCGAATTAGAGCACCCACTAGGTGTTTTGTTGATTTTGGTAGTTTCGCTCTTCTACTCAGTCTGGGCGAGTGGAATCAGAACCGATGGGGCACGCTAAGTGCACCCACCGGGTGTAGTCCCCGAGACCATGGTCGACTGCTGGCAGTCGTCTGGGTCTGAGTTCTTCTTTCTTTTCTCTTTTACTCAATACACTCAACTCAGCCGGACCGGTCGAGTAGTTTCGTTCTTCCACTCAGTCTGGGCGAGTGGGATCTGAACCGGTGGGGGCACGCCAAGTGCACCCACTTGGTGTAGTCCCTGAGACCGCAGTCGACTGCTGGCAGTCAGCTGGGGTCTGAGCGTTTTTTTTTGAGTTGAGTCTTAGTCAGCGGGGGCATGCCAAGTGCACCCGCTGGGTGTAGCCCCTGAGACCGCAGTTGTAACACCCCGGATGTAACTTTCCCTATTTGTACTCCAACTCTTGCCATTTCCGGTGTTAAGTTATATTTATTTCTCGGGTTCGGGTTTTTGTCTCCGTGTGTTGTTGTCGTTGTCATGCATCTCATATCATGTCATCATGTGCATTGCATTTGCATACGTGTTCGTCTCATGCATCCGAGCATTTTCCCCGTTGTCCGTTTTGCATTCCGGCGCTTCGTTCTCCTCCGGTGGCCATTTCTAGCTTTCTTTCGTATGTTGGGATTAAACATTTCCGGATTGGACCGAGACTTGCCAAGCGGCCTTGGTTTACTACCGGTAGACCGCCTGTCAAGTTTCGTGTCATTTGGACTTCGTTTGATACTCCAACGGTTAACCGAGGGACCGAAAAGGCCTTGTGTGTGTTGCAGCCCAACACCCCTCCAATTTGGCCAAAAACCCACCAAACTCTGCTCCATGTCCTAGAGCGTTCGATCACGATCACGTGGCCGAAAACCGCACCTCATTTGGACTCTC